>NW_007383215.1:4425-6063 GCF_000475195.1 Diaphorina citri | reverse complement strand
GACATGCAATTTACTATGTTGAAAATTTATAGATTTACATTCCAGCTGGCAGTACGTTCAAATATCAAGAGCTAAATACATATAAAAGCCCTTTCCCAATGTATTTTAAAATTTTCATTTAAAATCGATAGGTATAAAAAAATGAATACCTACCCATAATATTATAATACCTACCTCTACCTACAGTAATAATAGTGGAAAGGGTAGCCTATTGATTGTATCTTGCATGGTTTTGGCAAAGACCCAAATTTCACCTTCAGTTTTCAGCTCAAGTATTGAAATACTCGAATAAACTCTTGGCGTGTTTTCCCTTTGGAAATATATTTTCATCTTTATTTTTCTCCCGTTAATCATTTTGATTTTTCCCCCATCGAAGACCATTTAACTGGAAGGAGGCATAGAATTATCATTCCCATGCCTCCTTCGAACTTGCTGGGGTATCTATAAGTAATGATAAAATTGTGTTCCGTTGAGTATCTATGTAGTATCTAGGGATCAGGGTTCTCCATCTTTGTCCCTTGTCTATCCGCATTTTTCAGGGAAAACCATGCGGGAGAAAAAATAATGAGGATAGACCCCTTCTAAAATGACTAACAGATGCCAGAAAAACTAAACCTCATGGTTGCATTTCAAGGTCCTGAGTTCCGAAATAGAAGGATATAAGGATAATTCCAGAAAGTTAGTAGATAGAATAGCAAATACTTGACTACTTTCCGTGTCTCAGGATTGCATTAGCGGTTTGAAATGTGAAATGTTGACATCCGGATTTCCCCAAAGCCTCAACTTCGAAAGACGTTGCTTAATTTTCTGACAAAAACAAGAACTCCCATCAGCTACTGTGGTATTGAGGGCAGGACCGAACTTAGGAGGGCCAGGGGGCTTCACCTAGGGCATTTTGCTCCTAAATGTATGTACCTACTTGAGTAGCTAGGTACTTTGATCAAGTAGCGACGAATGGCAGTTTTTTTTCCCCTTTTTTTTTTTTTTTTTTTTTTCGAAAAAAACTTTGATAAAGCTGTCACCTTCCATGTGTGCCGTGAAATCAGACGCTCCAAATGTCGGACACATGACGACACTGAATCACTTGACATTTGACACTTCGGACATCGGGGTGACGGGGGACCTTTAATTCGTCTCTCTTCCTCTTTCCCGAATAATATGGAAAGCAAGGTTGTTTTATTAAAATGTAACGTTGTTCTGCAGGGAAGAACACCAAGAAGCTCAAATTCTCGAATTATTCCATTCCAGATCTCCCAAGAAAGTCAAGATACATAATACAATGTTCTCTTGTATTACACAGAGTGTTAACAACGTGGAGAGTAGATAAGACCAAAGGAATCACACACTGTGAAATTGTAGCAAGTTGTTCAAGTAACACTCTGTATACATTTCTAACAAGAACCTCTTGTACTTTGGGTGTGAGAACTTTGGAGACATTTCGTATTCCGAGAAAACAAGATAATTAAGTTGAACAGAAATTGAACTTTGATTAAAAGAGTAAAGAGAGTTCAACATTATAGGTAGGTACAGACTTACAGAGTGGGTTGGGAGAGGGGCTTTTTGAAGTCAAAAGGGGAAAAATATAAATTTTTGAAAATAAATATCAATGATGGGGGGGGGGGGGGGGGGGGATCAAAG
>NW_007383215.1:0-4263 GCF_000475195.1 Diaphorina citri | reverse complement strand
CTAAGGCGGTCTCTTCCTGATCCCTTATGTGCCGCGTCCATTTTAGTTTAGGACTATTGCACTACAACCTCCCTCTATCAAACCTCTTTAAAAAAAGACCATGTTTCTTTCAAGAGTTTCCCTAGCTACCATCAAAGTTGATTATCTCAGGATCTGATAACATTCATACAGGCTACAAAAAGTGGTGGGCAGTGACTAAATGTCAATTTGTTCAAACATACTGTAATGCAGTAGATATTTTAAAATAATAACTTAATTTGGAAAATTACATAACAATTCCTACATTTTCCATGGTCGAAATAACCCACATTTTAAAATGCAATGCCATAGAATGTAGGTTAGAAGAATTCTAATCACAGTCTGATGAAAACTAAGCCCGGAAGCTTCCTCTTTGTTTATTTTTGGTAAAACAGGAAAACCATGTCGAAAATTTCGATTGATATCCTCCATCGGATGAAATGATGCATTGGAAGACCCTCCAACCACTAAAATACCAGGAACAACATTCCCGTTCCCTACATCCTATTTTCGTATGTGAACTCATATCCCACACCTACAGTTTTCTGTCTGGCTCTTTAGCTTTCCATTCCATGTATCATATTCCCCACAGTGGTGTATTTTGTGGGATTATAGGTACTCCTAAATATGTAATAATCTTATTACCTACATGCTTATGCAGTTACGGATACCAACTGCCCACACATACGAGTATTTTCTAGTAAAAATATTTAGGCATACGTACTTGTTTGAAGCAGGACCTTTGCTACGGTAGTCACTGACCACTAACATTTGAGAAGTATAAACAAGAATTTCCTTAAAAGATAGTCTCTGTGTCTGTGTCGCAAAATCACGTATCACAAAACTAAACAACAAAAGGACCTTCAAACACCAATAGATAAGCATACCACTATAACAAGTACTCTGTAAAAATATTTAGGCATACGTACTTGTTTGAAGCAGGACCTTTGCTACGGTAGTCACTGACCACTAACATTTGAGAAGTATAAACAAGGATTTTCTTAAAAGATAGTCCCTGTGTCGCAAAATCACGTATCACAAAACTAAACAACAAAAGGACCTTCAAACACCAATAGATAAGCATGCCACTATAACAAGTACTCTGGACAGAGCTCGTGTGCATCTAATCCGAAACAGGGCAAAAAGATAATAAGAAACAAATCTGTCAAGGATACAAAATAGATTGGACCTCTTCGCGTTCTTGGACCTCTTGAATTCTCCTGCTTAGCTGTTTGATGGAGGAAACTGTAACTGCTAATAAAGTCTTTTCGTCGCAAAATCGAAGAGAGAAGGAAGACAGGACAGGAGAACACCAGCCATTCCGAGAAATAACATGGAATCCTTAAATCGATGAGAAAAAGAACTGAGGAAAATAACAATGGAACAATGAGTAACATTGAATATCTAAAGTTTTCCAGAAATTCGAGACAATATTCTGAGCGATGTCATTTCGAGATGTCAGAGACGTGTCTTATTTACCACAAAATGCATTCAAGCTTCACGAATCGAATCTCTTCTTCCGCTTGTGCGAATTCAAACACTCTGGACAGAGCTCGTGTGCAGCTTATCCGAAACAGGGCAAAGAGATAAGAAACAAATCTGTCAAGGATACAAAATAGATTGGACCTCTTCGCGTTCTTGGATTTCTTGAATTCTCCTTTTTAGTCATTTTTTAGACTTATCGTCGCGAAATCGAAGAGAGAAGGAAGACAGGATAGGAGAAAGCCAGCCGTTGAATTCAAACACATCTGAAGAGGTTGAATATAAATTTGGTCAACATTTCCATCCACTTTCTTTAGCATTTTCCGCCACCTCCTCCTCCCCCTGTCTTGAATTCAAACACATCTGAAGAGGTTGAATATAAATTTGGTCAACATTTCCATCCACTTTCTTTAGCATTTTCCGCCACCTCCTCCTCCTATCTACCTCCCTGTTCAATGAAGCTCCTCATTTCAAGTAACATGAAGTAATTTCCCTACGGATACGAAGGAAAACCCCCTGAACGTGATGGCTTGTACATTATCTACCTACGTCTTGATTTTATCTGTTCAGACCCGGACACATACCTGTGTGGTATATACGGGACACGGAACGGGGGAGGGAAGCAGAATAGATTCCCTCTACACACGTCATGCATTCTATTCAATTTTGCAAGAATTACGTCCGAGACAATTTTTATTCCCTTCTTCTAGGAAATATAGGATCTTGGTTGCTTGCTATTCAACCTGATTTCATTATGACCCTTCCATTGTCCTTCTTCAAGTCACAAAACATCTAATCAGGTCGCAGTGACCTAGCGCGTTTATTATAGCCGATGGCCCTGCTTATACCAATACCAATTGTCCTTCTTTGAAAATCTGAATATGTTCAGTAGAATTACAAAAAATGACATCTATCTAGTAACTAGCTTCCATTTCTTAGTAACCAACAGGCAGATCCATTGAACTTCTTAAACCTGCCGTAGGTTCTGTGCCGAAGAACTTGTGTAACCTAACTAAATTCCATTATTTTCCTACAGGAGATTCTGTAGTTGCAGAAGTTCAACTTATTTCCTTATTCACGTCTCATTTCCCTTTTGACATCCTTCGTTATTCTGCGTTCGATATTCCCCTGTTTCGCCCCTACAAGGACAAGGCGCCTGCAGATTTGAGCAGAATTTATTACCACTATTACAACCCTGTGTTAACCTCGCCGTCAGCATATTGTATTCCAAGTACCAAGGAAAACTATTACTGGAGCTGTCTTGCGTCGTTCCATAGAATTCATTTGATCACGTACCTTTGTCTTGGGACATTGAGTGCTGTATTGGAGGTTGGGAGACCCAGACTGTTTGAGATTACTAGATTTTATAGTTTCTGAAGGGTCATGCAGACTGTAGGTGTAACTAGATAGGTACGAGAATATCTCTTTTACGGAAAATTAGCTACTACATACAATATTTTTCAGGAAACAAAGTCAAAAGTGACGTCTTAATTATAAGTTGTAAGTTTCCCTAAAGTTTGGAACGTAGGTATTTATTACATAAGGTAGATATACAGTTTTTGAAGAAAATAGCAGGCGGAGTGAGTATTACAGTTTTTGGAATGACCGGCAGGGTAGGTAGTAGGTATTGGAGTTTTCCGGAGCTTCTGGTATTGTTCTAAGAAGGGCCATCGGCTATTAAGCCCTATGTAACTGCGACCAGAGAGCTGTTCAAGCTGCAAACTTCTGGAAGTTCATAATTTAAAGGTGGTTCCGGAAATGGAAAGCAAGTAACTGCGACCTGATTGGATCTTTTCCGGTGCTTACGGATAGGTACTGCAGTTTTTGAACGACAGTTTTCGGGGGACCCCTTTGGGGAACTATCACAATTCCAAAAGAAGATGGAAAGAATGGGGGTCTTCGTTTTCAGTTTTTGTTCCGCAAACAATGTGAGCAAATAGAAGTAATACTCGCTGCGCTATTTCTTCTAGAGCTCTAGTTTATACAGTGTGTTCAGAGAAAATATAACGCTAGACCTGGAACAGACCTGGAAGTTTCACGTTGGATTTCATATTTAAAGTAACATTGTTTGATCAGCGCTAGACCTGGAACAGACCTGGAAGTTTCACGTTGGATTTCATATTTAAAGTAACATTGAATAGTAATTGTTGGCGTCGTCAACGGCGTTGACTTCGGATTGCGAGGTTGGTGGTTCATAACAATAAATTAGTACTCTACTACATATTATAAGAATCAGTCCTAATCAAGTAACGACAACCATCAGAAAATAATATTACCTATTTAGATACGAGTATTTAATTTCTCTTTTATCGTGTTTATTACAAAACTAAAGCTGTCTCCATAGATAATCGACGGGCGTCGATCGCTGTCGACTGAAACCGTACACTGCCTCGAAAACATAGATTTAACTCGTCGATCGACGCGACGGCCGTCGACTTTGTGTGGACGGACAGAGCTCAATTACCCAATCATTCATTGGATTTCTCAGCATTCCTCTCTTTCTCTGCGCGAACAATTTTCGATTTAGCTCTATATTCTCTATAATGATGTGTTACGATCTTCAAACCAATGCGATCCACGATGAAGTTCAGATCGGACCGTATTGATCTTTAACCGCAAATTTTCCTTGAAAGTGGCCCTCACTGGTCAACCCTGTATATTTAATACATAGAGATATTCATAATGTTTTCATTGGAAACGCTTCCCGTTGCGTCGTTTGTTTATTCTTGTTGGAATAAGTATTTGTATATCTCCTTCTTCCCT
>NW_007383214.1:5104-6063 GCF_000475195.1 Diaphorina citri | reverse complement strand
GTAAACAAAATATCTCGAGAACGGTATTAGCTAGAGACTTGAAATTTGGCATGCAGCTGTCAAATGTGACAAGGATGCAACACGAAACTTTTGGTAAAGATTGGTGCAACACTTGGTGGCATTTCGGCCGCTTTTGGCGTAATTCAATAATATCTTGGGAACACTATGAGCTAGAGACTTGAAATTTGGTATGTAGGCCGCAAATGTGACAATGGCGGCATTTCGGCCGCTTTTTGGTAGGTTTCGACCGTTTTTTGGCAGTTTTCTGCTACACCAACTAAACAGTTAGAGATATTGTAAAAGTTAAGGTAAAAGAACACTCAAATAAGCACAATTTATTAGGATAAGAAAAGTCGTGTGATGTTCACACCAGATTTTTTTCTTCTCCATCTCCTTCTTCTTTATTCCTATCCTCCTTGCTCTTCTTCTCTTCCTCCTTTATTCTTCTACTTCTTCTCCTTTTTGTCCTTCTTATTCTTCTTCGTCTTATTTTTCTTCATGTTATTATGGTTCTTTTTCTTCTTCTTCTCTTCCTTTTCATTCTTCTTTTCTTTGGTCTTTTAAAATGCCTTCAGAAGAGGTGAAATAGTAGACGACCGTCGATTGACGAGGTGAATCTAATACGTTGCGGAGATAGTGTGGACGGTTCAGTCGACATCGATCGACGACCGGTCAACTTTGTGTGGACACAGCTTTAGATCTGATTGTATCTGGTGTCCCAAGCTTAGAAGAAATGAAAAAGTTTCTTGAAACATGGAGTTTAAAGAAAAAAAGAAAGTAAAAACTCGAATAAATAAAAAAATCCCCGCAGCCCCGCCATAGCAAATTAAATCCGAATAATTAAGCCCTGACCTAACTCACTGTGGAATAAATTAAGACATCCTCAGACTCAGACTTGAGAAAATTAAATTCTCAAAGTAGAACAAAAAATCGAAAGAAAAAGTTTTCTTTAGGGCGAA
>NW_007383214.1:0-4918 GCF_000475195.1 Diaphorina citri | reverse complement strand
CTGTGCCACAGAGGTGTTCTATGGTGGGACAGAGAGGTGTCTGATGTGCTGCAGTGCCACAGAGGTGTTCTATGGTGGGACAGAGAGGTGTCTGATGTGCTGTGCCACAGAGGTGTTCTATGGTGGGACAGAGAGGTGTCTGATGTGCTGTGCCACAGAGGTGTTCTATGGTGGGACAGAGAGTTGTCTGATGTGCTGTGCCACAGAGGTGTTCTATGGTGGGACAGAGAGTTGTCTGATGTGCTGTGCCACAGAGGTGTTCTATGGTGGGACAGAGAGTTGTCTGATGTGCTGTGCCACAGAGGTGTTCTATGGTGGGACAGAGAGTTGTCTGATGTGCTGTGCCACAGAGGTGTTCTATGGTGGGACAGAGAGGTGTCTGATGTGCTGTGCCACAGAGGTGTTCTATGATGGGACAGAGAGGGAACAAAGAGGTGTCTGATGTGCTGTGCCATAGGGGCAACTCCAAAGTTCGAGAATAAGAAGGGAAGGAATTATCATTATCAGTGTAAGTACTACTTATATTTCGTACCAGCAATTTCTAATAACTTACACATATCACATTTGAGTTCAAGTAGGCAAAATCTCTTTCTCTCTCTCTCTCTCTCTCTCTCTCTTTCTTTCTCTCTCCTTCCTTCTTTCTCTTCTCTGACGAAAAAATCTTATTATAATAATAATATATAGATTTTTTTCTCCTTCTTTCTCTACAAATGGCGTCTCTTTTTCTAATATATTACATTTTCGCTGGCTTTCTCTCTCTCTCTTTCTTTCTCCTTCTGATTGCTATGCGTTCCGGTGTTTCCATCTCTCTCTCTCTTTTTCTACATTCGTTATTCCGGCAGTATAGGATGTTTCAGAATTACCAATGACGAAAAGAAAGAAAGAAAGAGAGAGAGAAGCTTCCTGAATTATCAATATTTTGGTTGATTAAAAATGGCGGGGGTTTCCAAAAATGTTTCTTCAAAAGGCCAATAAAAATGAGTCTAGTTACAAAGCTTTTTTTTTAGGAGGTTTGACAGAGAGAATTGTAACTGCTATGGTCTTATCGTCCCGAAATCGAAGAGAGAAGGAAGACAGGATCGGAGAAAGCCAGCCGTTCCGAGAACGAACATTATCCCATCAGGATAAAATCCGCCCCGGGCGGGAATCGAACCAGCGGCCTAGCGCTTACAAGGCAGACGCGCTACCAACCAAGCTATCTAGGCTGGCTTAGTTACAAAGCTTGGATTATAAATTTATAACACACCTACCTTGTTGACATGTGGCAACTTTGAAGATCCTTTAGACTTTAGAGACCTTTTTTTCTGAGTGAGTAGTCTCATTTTCCTTTCAGAATTTTCCTTCTTCTGAAGCTCATTTCCCCTCTTTTGGCATGATAGCGTCTGTACTAAATTATAGGAAATCCAAGATGGCTTACAGCTTGCTGATGGCCTAACAGTTGAAAAAAAAGAGTTCATTCATTATTAATGCAGCTATGGCAAGAAGAAGAAGACGAAGAAGAAAAGAATTATTAAAACCAGAATGTATATAATAAATCAGGTATAAGGTATAACCGAGTTATAAAGGTAAGAATAACAATTATACAATATCTTTTATCAAAATTGAAGATTTGTATAGCCCAGTAACCCCTAGACAAGTTATGCTAATAAGAAAGGTAAAAGTATATCAAAGAGACAAGAGATCACTTGTTAAATCTTGTTAAAGTGTTGAATAGAAGGAGCTAGATACCTACTTTGGTAGTCTATTCAGGTATTCAGTGATCTGTGATTCAGTTTTCAGGAATATTCAAGAGGTGTACGTTGTTTGGACTTATTTCCGAGGACAGGTTCTGTTTTTTAAACTTCATTGTTGATAAGAAAATAGTGAAATTATTACCATCGAATTCATTACATTTATTTATTTTTTTCTTTTTCACAATTTTGACAAATTCAGTTTGGACTTTTGAAGTCAATTTGATAAAGAATTTTAGTTTAATGCCTACCTACATAGGTATCATTGGCATTTCTTTTCCTAAATTTTACGTCGAAATTAATGGAGCTATCGGTTTCCATTTTCATAGTGTGAATTAATTATTACTTTAAAATATCAATGAAATACTATTATTATTACTTTAATTGTGTTTTTGTAATAGATACTCCCCTTTTGTTGCCTTGATAAATAAGAAACAAAACGTGTCCAAAAACTAGATGACTAATTTCCTCTATGTGTTCAACATGGCTTTGCCAATTTTCAACAAAATTGGACGAACCGTTCGATAAATATGGTGAAATCTAGCTATTTGGAACCCATAATGTCGCCACTGATTTCTTTTTTAAAGAAGAGAGAGAGAGAGGGAGAGAGAGAGAGAGAGAAAGAGAGAGAGAGAGAGAGAGAGAGAGAAAGAAAGAGAGAGAGGCAACATACACGTGTACTTTTTTCTCAGTAATTCCGCTCAGGAAAAATAACGAGATAAAATTGTAATAATATGGAAAACAAGACAAAGCGAATACCTCCTTGACGTTAACAAGGGAGAGAAATAAGAAGAGAGGACAAGAAGAAGAAAAAGAAGGAGGAAGAAGAAGAAGAAGCAGAGGACGAAGAAGAAAATGCAGAATAAAATAATATTATAAAAAGGCCCATTAAAATCGAAAAAAAAATTCCTCTCTTTTTTTTCGGAACTCTGATCAATATTGAAATTTTCAAAATTACATACTCTCCCCCCTACCTGGCCCATCTGGGTACTTCAATTTATTTTTTCAACTTCCTCAGGGGGAGGTTTTTTTCACATGCTTTTTTTCTGAGCTCGAAAAAAAAAATGGCTGACAAGTAAAAAGAGGGAGTCAGGGCGAAAAAAAAGACTCACAAAAAAAGCTCGTGGGGGTGAAATGTATATAAAAAATGGAGTGCTGGGGGGGTTCAACATGCTCCAAATCTAAGAGACTCCGCGGTACCCTGTATATCCGTGTTCGTTATTTTGGAATTGAATTGGGAAGACACTAATCAGGATAATCTCCGTCCCAAACCGGAGACCCTTTCCTGGGGACTCACCCTACATTGTTCTGGGATTATTCGAGTCAAGGCTGTCGGAGATTAAAACGTCCCTTCAAGAGAACACGAGGTGGAGGATAGCCCTCACTAAACAATGAGCTGGCAATCCCTGTTCTAGATATGTAGGGACACATAATTATAATGTACTCCTACTAATATACGAGTTTGTTTAGGAGAGGAGGTGTTCGGGTAATACTTTCGATTATCCGGCCCGAAGGAACACAAATGAGGTGGCAATCCCTGTTCTAGATATGTAGGGAACTAGGGACACATAATCATAATTATGACGTACTCCTACTAATATAAGTACATACGGGATTGTTTTGTAATAATAATCTATAATAATAGTGCTTATTTATACTGCTCGCATAGGACTGAAAAGTCCCTTTACTCCAGCAGTAGGCTACTACTATTATTGCGGTCAAATTCTCAAATTATATTGAGGATAAAATTGCATACCTCGGCTGGGATTGAACCCACGCCCTCCTGTTTACCAGTCGGGCGCCTTGACCACTACACCACCGACCACTACACCACCGAGACCACTACACCACATACATAATGAGAAACCAAGGAAGATACGAGCTACTCCAGTGCATCCTACAGGGAAAAATCCAAGGCAAACGACTTCGGGGCGCAGAAGAATCTCATGGCTCGCCAACCTCAGAGCCAGGTTTGGAAGGACCTCCACACAGTTGTTCCGGATTGCCACCAACAAAATCATCATAGCCAGGATGATAGCCAACGTTCGGACCGGACAGGCACCCTAAGAGGAAGAAGAAGAAGTATACCTACGGATGAATGAACATTTGGGCCATCGTGTATACCGTTGCCTTTTCCCAGCGCACTCAGGCTGGATGAAGTAATCAAATGGAAGACAATAAAATCAATGAAAGCTAAAGCTTGATCTTACCTCCTTTATATGGGTTCCAGCTTCTGGGCGTTGTAGATTGCCATTGGTGGACTGTAATGTGGACGGATTTTTAATTTCTTAAGATAGAAAGTACGAGTAGAAACACACTACTCTCACTTCACTTGAGCTCAGGTGACGTGAGGGCAATTTGGCTATTCAAATTGCCCTAAATCACCTACTATACATTTTACGTGAAAAACTTTGAGCCAAATCTTTTTTTACTTTCCTTGAGCTCAAGTAAGCTCACTTCACGTGTATATGGGTTCCAGCTTCTGGGCGTTGTAGATTGCCATTGGTGGACTGTAATGTGGACGGATTTTTAATTTCTTAAGATAGAAAGTACAAGTAGAAACACATCACTCTCACTTCACTTGAGCTCAGGTGACGTGAGGGCAATTTGGCTATTCAAATTGCCCTAAATCACCTACTATACATATTACGTGAAAAACTTTGAGCCAAATCTTTTTTTACTTTCCTTGAGCTCAAGTAAGCTCACTTCACGTTACAGTATTGTGTTTCTACCTTTACCTTTTGTGACTGAGTGGCAAAAGTTCGTAGCTGTGGCATTTTCTGAACGTCCTGTACCTCTGAGAAATGCCATTTCCTTCATGCATGCTTATTTTTTCCACTTTTTTCTTATAACTTCCCTCTTTTTTATACATTTTCTCATATCTCATATCGTTAAAAGTAAAGTTTGTGCCGTTGGCTCCCATTCTATTCCACTCTCGATTTATTTTATTTTTTTCTTTTCAAAATATCTCCTCCTCCTCCTCCTCCTCCTCCGCGCGAATATCATGAGTTCGAAGGGTCTCCCGGTTTCTATAACTTCTGTAATATCCAGGTGAGTTTTCCTCCAAAAAACTGACACTGACTAGACCAAGTTTAGTCCGTGGCGATAGAACTTTGAATGCGCTAGTTCCAGATGGTTTCTGAATCTGAATGGGTGACCACTGACCATTTGGGCAATCGCTGGCTACT
>NW_007383213.1:26528-36161 GCF_000475195.1 Diaphorina citri | reverse complement strand
AAAAAAGGTTTTTTTTTTTTTTTTTTTTTTTTTTTTTAATTAGACCTTCTTATGAAAATTTTCGTGATTTGGCCCTAAAATCATGGGTCTCATTTAGGGCCAGTACCTAAAGTAACATTTGGCAACAATGCTTTGTTTGGGTTTCGAGAATTTCGAGCTGTAAATTACAAAAAAAAAAATCGTTTGTGACTTTTTTTCAAATTTTGGCAATTTTCCTCATATTTTACCAGTTCCATTACTTTTAATTTATCTTTCAGGACTAGCTGCTTGTTTTCTGCATTTTCTCACTTAATTCTTGTAAATGGAAATTATCCATGGGCGGGCAAAAAAAAAAAAAAAAAATCGAGTGTCAAGTTAGAAGTGTACTAAGGCTATCATTCAGTACTTTTACTTGGAGCACACAAGTACAAGTACTCTTGTACTACAACTTAAGAAATGTAATTAAAAAAACCTACTAGGAAAGGAAAGGCAGGAAAAGTAATTATATAGAGTGTTCACCAATGTGTGACCCACTCAAATTTGCTCCGAATCTGTTGGAATTTCTGAAAACAGGTAATTTTTTGATTTTTACAAAGATTTTTTTTTTGTAATATAGAAATTTACAATATATCTATACAGTGTGTCCACTTTTAATGTGCGCCATAGGAAAAATACATGTAAAAACAGTTTTTCTTGTCTCAAAAGTCCCCATTAAGTATTTTAGTTAAACCAAATATGTTAACTCATGTATTTTTATCTGAGGAATTCACTGGTGGTGATTTCATACACCTGGGACTTACAGTTAAAAAGTTAAGGGTTCGAAATCCGAGAAATGTGTTATGTTTGAAACTCAACATTTGTGTACAATTGGATACTCTATTTTATGTATTTTTTCACGAGAAATCGATTGGTAATATTTTCAATTACTTGGGGCTTACAATTAAAAAGTTCTGGGTTCGAAACCGAGTAATTGATGATTCTCATGAAAAATATAACTGTCCAAATGTATTTTTTTCGTAAAGATCGTCAAAAATAATAAATAATCCGAAAAGATTTTTTTTTTAAAAAGTATTTCTTCTCTAAGAAATTCGTCCCCAAAGTGTGCGCGGGAAAAATAATGAGATTCAAATTTTTAAAGCGTAGGGACGCTTGGCAACATTGCGTGGGACGTAACCAACCATGAAAAAAGAAATTCTTCTGGCTCTTGCTAATCTGATCACATCGTTTTCTTTGGTTTTTGCGTTTTGTATCTGCTAATTTGACTGTTTTTCTGAGTATCCTGTGGTGGTGTAGAGGTCAAGGCGCTCGACTGGTTAACAGGAGGGCGTGGCTTCAATCCCAGCCGAGGTATGGAATTTTATCCTCAATATAATTTGAGATAATAATAATAATAATAATAATAATAATAATAATAATAATAATAATAATAATAATAATAATAATAATAATAATAATAATAATAATAATAATAATAATAATAATAATAATAATAATAATAATAATAATAATAATAATAATAATAATAATAATAATAATAATAATAATAATAATAATAATAATAATAATAATAATAATAATAATAATAATAATAATAATAATAATAATAATAATAATAATAATAATAATAATAATAATAATAATAATAATAATAATAATAATAATAATAATAATAATAATAATAATAAAAATTTAATATTATTTCCTTGATTCACTCACAGCGATGTAAGATTCAGCGGCATCTTTGAGTTGGAAGCACCCCTGTGCATCAGCAAATATATAGACCCCAATACAGTTAGATGGATGCAACTGTTTAATGAGGAATGTAGAACAGGCTGATACGATATCAGGCAACTGAAGCAGGCATGCAGCACTCAGAATGGATTCAACATTGTCCTCTGTGATTTCTATTGAACCTGAGGAAAAATAATAGCTCAGCCTTCAGATGATACTTCCATTCGAACATACTGACACAGTTTATACAGGGTGTTTAAAAATATTTCCCAGGGGTGGGTTTCTCAAGCGGTGTATACTGATTCCGCAAAATGATTCAGGTAGTAAAACATAACATATTTTTCGGTAAAACCATTAGTAATGTTTTTGCTGTAAAGTTTAAAACTTATTCCACAAGACCACCGCATACCTACATACCCTGTGAGTAAAAAAAGAAAAATGAAAAACAAGGATCAGATTTATGTGGAAAAAATGCATGTTTTTGAAGATAAATGTTGGTGTAACTTTTTTTCTCCTCAATATTTTTACACCATTTTTGAACCAGGTGCTTTAGAAAAGAACACAGAACATTAATTTTCTATTGATAAAAATTAGAAAAAAAAATCTGGATCCTAGCCGGAACTTTTTCGAAAGTCTGTTTTTGCCCTATGTTACTAATGTTTTTTTTATTTTAATTTATATGTTAAAAGGAATAATTTTGAAAAAAATTGAAAACGTTCCATCTAGGGTTAAGGAATTTTTTCTAATTTTTACCAGTAGTAAATTGATGTTCCGTGTTCTTTTCTAAAGCACCTGGTTCAAAAATAGTGTAAAAATATCGAGGAGAAATAAAGTTACACCAACATTTATCTCCAAAAACATGCATTTTCAACATAAAACTGATCCTTGTTTTTCATTTTTCTTTTTTTACTCACAGGGTATGTAGGTATGCGGTCATGTGGAATAAGTTTTAAACTTTACAGCAAACAACATTAGGTACTAATGGTTTTACAAAAAAAAAAAAAAAAAGAATAAGTTTTAAAATTTGCAGAAAACAACATTAGGTTCTAATGGTTTTAAAAAAAAAAAAAAAAAAAAAAAAAAAAAAATGAACACTGAGCAGCAGTTTGAGAAAAACCAAAAAATAGGGCTGCCCCAATTTTATTGCTCGCGAGTGTATTATAATAATTTAAAAAAGTAAAAGAAAAAATAATAATAAATAAAATAATCATCTACCTATGTACTCCTTGATCTCGCAAGTATCTCTTGGGAGCCCGAGCCAAGTTGTAAGTACTCATTTTCAAGATAGTGACCCAAAATTTGATTAAATTCATCCATATTTAAAGAAAAAACAAACTTTATTAAAAGAAATAAAACAAAATCGCACCTAGTTAGAACTCAAAACCAAATGATAAATGACCGAAAATTCAAGGTAGGTAGGTATAAGGGTCAGATGGTCACCATCCAGGTACTAACCACGCGCAACGTTACTTAACTTCCAGTGAACTAGTGCATTCAACAAGCTATAATTCCAAATGAAAAAAAAAAAAATACTCGTATTGACAAATCCCGGGTAAAATTACAGTGTTGCCAACGGGTACCACACGCTTAGCATGATCTTAGGTAAGACCGGTCTTACCTCTTATCGGACTTGTTCATAAATACCATTTTATTTTGAACGGCCTTAGAACGTGCTTACCTCTGAGTACGTTCTTTCCCAAGTACATTCTAAGAACGATCTGAAGAATTTGTTCATAAATAAGGGTGTTAGACCCTCTCAAACCTGGGAAGAATTTGTTCATAAATACGTGTGTTAGACCCTCTCAAACCCCATTGGTAGCAAAAAAAGGTTTAGGGACCGAATTGGTTTCCTCCCGTCAAAAGATCCAAATTCTTGGTAAAGCTATTGTTTAAAAAAGGTCAACCATTCTTTAGATCTTTTGAGGGATTGTAAAAATACCAAACCTGTTCTCTGTCCTCTTTATTACGTAAGACGTACCCACGAATAGGTTTATAGTTAGACCCCCCGGGGGCTTCGCGTGTTCGCTACGCGGAGTTGGGTATACGGTCGCGCTGCGCGCTCCCGGGGCTTCGCGGGATTATGCATGGGATCGCGCTGCGCGCTCCCGAGAGCTTCACGGGGTTGTGCATGTGGTCGCGCTTCTCCCGGGGCTTCGCGGGGTGTGCATGAGGTCGCGCTTCGCGCTCCCTTGGCTTCGCCCCTGAAAACTAATATCGTCCTTGAGTCTTGTCTCGAAGAAACGAAAACTGAAAACTAAATCGAGAGAAAATATTAAACGTAGGAAAAGTTTTGCTGGCCTCAAAACGTGTTCCCCGTGTATTTCTTATGGGGGGACTAGAAAACGTCAATATTTCGGGAACAGTTTGGGATTTCGGGAGTTTCCGATTTTTCCCAGTATGTACAAAAAATAAGGAATTCAATGGTGAAAACCATATTCCTAGCTCATCTAGAAGTGGGTTAGAATTAAGGTAAAACACCTAGTCATGAGGCGCTGAGCACGTCAGATAATTATTTTCTTCGTAGGTACTAGGTACATAGTACATACCTACATACAAAAGATGAGTGTTTCACAGCCGTTTTTATTTAGTGCTTTTGTACCAATGAAACAACTGCTACAATAGTGCCGTAGCATGCCCAATAGCCTGGGTTAATAATAGAACCCATAAATGGGATGTATTGTGTCTAGGATAGTCTAAGCTTGAAAAATAGAAGAAGAAAAAAATAGGTAGGTAAGGTAAAACACCTAGTCACCGTCTTCGTACCGAAAATCGGCATTTTTTTATTTAAGCGCCAAAAATAAGGAAACGTGCCATTTTTGAGAACCCCTGATAATTTTAAATGATTTTTCAGACGATTTGTGTTTAACTTCTCATACATCAAAATCAGCTGATGTTTGTAAACATTGAAAAAAATCAGTTTGAAAATTGTGCTTCGAGAGGAACCTACGTTTTTTCACAATTGTCTGTTTTTTCCCTTAAGAAACTGAGTTTCGTAGCTAAGGTTTGTAGACTGTGTATTGAGCTTTCAAGTGACTTTTTCATTTTTTCTGGACTTAAAACATAATTCTCAATAGATTTAAATGCATTGCAATAATTTTGTGTGAATACTTTTTAAATGAATGGTAAAAAGAGGTGCAGTATCGGAATTCGGAACGGTGTAAAAATAATCGTCCCGGGTAAGAAGTATTTCACAGTAATGTTTTCTCAAGTGTACCAATGTTCGAATTTCTTTTTATTTTACTATCTTATTTAATATTTTTTGGTTTTAAATCATAAAATAGTGGTGAGTAATTAATGAATAATTGGTATCTACTTGGGTACTTTGTTTAATTCTTAGATTAAAAATGGCAAAAGTCAAGAGGAAGTCAAAAGCTATAGAAATCACTCCAAACCTACTTTTTCTTTTTTAGTAGAAAATTCTTTCTACTTAAGTAATGGAAAATATAAAAAAAAAAAATATTAGATTGAAAAAGACTGAAATAGGTAGGTAGGTACATTGGTACTTAAGGGTAGTAGGTAGTAGTTATTAAAGAAAAAAAAATGTAGATTAGAAAGTGATGATTTTCCAATTTTTAAGCCTGAGATTGCACTTTCTTTTTGGAAAAAAGGTCTAAAATACTACCTACCCTCAGTAATCTAGAAAGAAATTCGAGTACAATAATGTAGTTACCTACTTACTTACCTACCTACATACTGTTCAAGTACCTTTTTATCTAATTTTACATTTAAAATTATTTTAGTGTACATAGGTATCTTTTGCCTGTTACTTACATGATAGGTATTTATTTTTCAGGAGCAGACACCCAACATGGGTTTTTTCTAAGCCTCTGACGTTGACTCTTTCAAGGAGTAGGAAGTCATCCTCTTCATCTTTTTCTTCCTTCTCTTCATCTTCTTCTGATGTTGACTTTTACAGGGCTGTTTCTCCCACCCAACCTGGTTCATCTTCACAGACCGACACACGCACTCTGCTGTCTCATAGTGAGCCACTCGATAATGTTGTGAGTGTTGAGACAGTGCGCGAACAGTCTCATTTATTGTCATCTGATTCTCAACTAGTTGTCAATTCTGAGTCAGGGGATGAGTCGGATTCACCTCATGATGTGAGGCCGCTTTCCCCCCTACTTAATTCCGCCCTGCCTGATGAGCTCGAGTCTGTGTATCTGGACGAGCTATCAGACAATGAACGTAGCAGTGTATTAGAAACTTCACTTGATTCTAATACTAGTGTTTCTAATATTAGTGCTTCTAATACTGGTGCTCCTAATGACACTAGTGCTGTGGCTGTGGGTGTAGGTAGTACCTACAATACACAAGTTTCATTGAGTAGGCAGAGACTTTTTGATAATGTCTCTCCCTACGCAAAATGTTTCCGATGCGTTCATTTGAATGCTCAAAGTTTGTCGGCTCACATTCATGAAATCAGCAGTCTCATCGAGGACGTAGATTTGCATGCTGTCCTGATTTCTGAATCCTGGCTTAAGCCATCTATCTCGGACAACATTGTTAATATACCGGGCTACGTCCTCGTGAGACATGATAGAACCGACAGACGCGCCGGCGGTGTTGCCATTTTTCTGCGCAACGACTTGAAACACAAGGTCGTTATGAGTAGCAGTGTGTCGTCACATGACAACAGAAATGTTGAGTTCTTGGCTGTGGAGCTGGTGCTGCGCTGTGTTAGGCTACTTGTAGTGGTTGTCTATAAGCCGCCCAATGTACATCAGTTGGGTGAGCTTTATGACTTCATTACGCTATCTATACCTAACTATGAGCATATTATCATGATGGGCGATTTTAATATCAATATGCTCAATAGTAGCGTTCGGGCGACACAAAACTTTCTAAATACTATTTCAACTTTCAGTTTATCAGTCTTGCCGTCAGCCCCCACGCATCACAGTCCTGGCCACCCATCCTCACTCATTGACCTCACCATTGTCACGAGAGACGATAAGGTGGTGCGATATGATCAGATACCGGCTCCGGGAGTATCTCATCATGATCTGCTTTTCCTCGCCTACTCTGTTAAAGTACCTAAATATCCACCTCAAACCGTCTCTTATCGTAACATCAAAAAGATTGACATGGAACGTTTTTCAGAGTGTCTGAGTGAGGTTGATTAGTCTGGAGTGGAGGCTGATGTGACAATTGATGACAAAGTTTCCATATTTGACCAACACGTGCAACAAGTTTTTGACATCTTTGCCCCGGTCAAAGAGTCACGTGTCACTAAAGCGCCTATACCTTGGATGACTCCTGCTATTAAATCTAGTATGCGTGAGCGCGATAGGCTCTACATTCGTTATCGTCATACTGGACAGCAGGATACATTACAAGCGTACAAAGCGAAGAAGAACGCTACAAACTACATGGTTAGAAAAGCCCAACAAAATTTTGCACGTGGAATTCTACACGGTGGGCCGAGATCCACATGGAGAAAACTCAACAGTGTAGGGTTGGGCAATGTTAAGTCGCTTAATCCTATTACTGCTGACTTGGATGATCTGAATGACTATTTTGTCTCAGTAGTCCCTTCTCCATGCAACTCTACAAAGTCTAGAACTTTGGCAGAGTTGGATACTCAAACTAACCTAATCCAGGATAATATCTCTTTTGATTTTCAGGAAGTAACATCACAGGACGTAAAGAAGGCCCTAACTTCAATCAAATCTAAAGCCAGTGGCTATGATGGTGTGGATATAACTATGATAAGAATTTCCCTAGCATGGTTCCTACCCATCATAACTCACATTTTCAACAAGTCACTGAGCTCTGGAAAATTTCCCGATTTTTGGAAATTTTCCAACATTATCCCACTGAACAAGGTAGCAAGCCCTTCATCCTGTGTCGATTACCGACCTATTTCCTTGCTACCTGTTCTGTCAAAAGGACTGGAAAAGATTGTTGTTCGACAAATTTGGGCTTTCATTGAAGAACACAATATTATTGACCCTTTCCAGTCCGGCTTTCGTTGTCATCATAGTACGGCCACTGCTCTTGTTAAAGTGACCAATGACATTCGTTGGGCACTTGACGCAAGGCAGATTACTATTTTGGCATTACTTGACCTTAGTAAAGCATTTGATTCTGTGGACTTTGACGTCCTCCTGAAAACACTAGAGACAATGCACTTCTCGAATAACGTGCTATCCTGGATAGGCTCTTACTTACGTGACAGAAAGCAACGTGTTTTCTCTCACGGAAAGACATCAGCCTGGAAACCCATCAGATCTGGAGTACCTCAGGGGTCAGTGGCCGGGCCTTTGTTGTTTGCTCTTTACATATCATCAATTCAGAGAGTGTTTGTTCACTGCAAATACCATATATATGCAGATGATGTACAGGTGTACATTCACTGCCTACCGGAAGACATAGCTGAAGCAATTAGGCTTCTTAATGAAGACCTCCATAACTTTTCTGAGTGGGCAAAGAGCCTGTTTTTGAAGCCCAATCCATCTAAAACGCAGGTTCTTATAGTGGGGACGAACAACTTCGTCTCCACTATGGCCTCACTCCAGCTGCCTCCTGTGATCTTGGATGGCCAGCAAATACCTTTCACCCAATGTGCGAAAAATCTAGGGATGAAAATTGACAGCACATTGTCCTGGAGTTCTTACCAACTGAGATGAAATATAACCTGGGAGAAACGGACCAACTTGAAAACTTGTCCTTCCTTGATCTCTTAACATCCTACAGTATGATCTCTACACCCTTAACCTTGTAAAAAGCTTATTATAATTTCAATCTGAGTTCCCACATTGTCTGTGAACCATTATTTATATTTTATCTATCCCCTTTACTTTGTCTAGCAAAAAAAAACAAATGTTATAATAAAAAAGTATGATGGCCCAAGCGGTTCAATGCCGGTGAAGTCAACATAACTGACCGCTTTTGGGTTAGGGTGCTGGGCCGGGGCATTGACCGCTTTGGGCCATACCACCTTATTTATTTTAATCATTTATAACATTTTGTTTTTTCGCGTATAAAAGGGGAGTACTACCAAGCTACTTCTTGTGTCATTAAAGTTTACTTTTATACATATTCGCATTTTTCTTCTGGGGTATCTTTTATCAAATAGATTTGGTTCATGTGTTAGACCCACGACTAGCCGATCGCCTGGTTGGTTTCTTAAAGATCCATATAGGGCGAGCGCACCAGTGCGCGACCAGTCATTTAAAAGAGGACCGGTAGTTTACGGGTTAACGAGCTCGTAACTACTCTGTAATGGTGGGGGGAGACCTTTCTACAATCTGTTTCTAACGGATAATATTTATTGAATTTATTTGAAACTGACGGTGTATAGCTCCTGATCCGACGCAAGTTGTAAAAGTCGTACCAAGAGCAAAGATTACGTCGAAGTCCGAACGTAGAGGTTGGTTGAATTGGGCTACGAAACATGCCCCATGCCTCCTCTGACAGATCCCCAAAAGGTGACTTTTATAAATGATCATCGGAGTCTTGCAGCCAGTCCCCAAATTTTCCCGACGATGCCTAAGTTCCAATCTCCTTTGCATACATAAGGAAAGTATTTCAGTTATCCATGCAAATTCCAAGGAGACCTTTGGCTAGAATACCGACATGACGGTGAAAAAAAAGCTTAAATTCTCACCGGATCATCATGTAACATAAAAAAAAAAAAAAAACTCGAAATAAATACACCGTCCTAAAGAGCGTTTTTCCTCGAGAGTTAGGTTGTGTCAAAACAGCTCCTAGATTACGATCTATGGGCTGACTAACATAATTAGTACGAAAAACTTCATGGTACATCACCCAAGACCTTCTCTGTCCTATCTCTATCTATCTTACTATCTTAGTCACTACATTGGTCTAGCAAAAGAACTCATGTCACCCCTTCTGGTTATGACTTAATGATGTTACACACTTCACCATTTTATGGAAAAGGCAAATGTAAGAAACTGT
>NW_007383213.1:18017-20792 GCF_000475195.1 Diaphorina citri | reverse complement strand
AAGGAGTAGGAAGTCATCCTCTTCATCTTTTTCTTCCTTCTCTTCATCTTCTTCTGATGTTGACTTTTACAGGGCTGTTTCTCCCACCCAACCTGGTTCATCTTCACAGACCGACACACGCACTCTGCTGTCTCATAGTGAGCCACTCGATAATGTTGTGAGTGTTGAGACAGTGCGCGAACAGTCTCAATTATTGTCATCTGACTCTCAACTAGTTGTCAATTCTGAGTCAGGGGATGAGTTGGATTCACCTCATGATGTGAGGCCGCTTTCCCCCCTACTTAATTCCGCCCTGCCTGATGAGCTCGAGTCTGTGTATCTGGACGAGCTATCAGACAATGAACGTAGCATTGTATTAGAAACTTCACTTGATTCTAATACTAGTGTTTCTAATATTAGTGCTTCTAATACTGGTGCTCCTAATGACACTAGTGCTGTGGCTGTGGGTGTAGGTAGTACCTACAATACACAAGTTTCATTGAGTAGGCAGAGACTTTTTGATAATGTCTCTCCCTACGCAAAATGTTTCCGATGCGTTCATTTGAATGCTCAAAGTTTGTCGGCTCACATTCATGAAATCAGCAGTCTCATCGAGGACGTAGATTTGCATGCTGTCCTGATTTCTGAATCCTGGCTTAAGCCATCTATCTCGGACAACATTGTTAATATACCGGGCTACGTCCTCGTGAGACATGATAGAACCGACAGACGCGCCGGCGGTGTTGCCATTTTTCTGCGCAACGACTTGAAACACAAGGTCGTTATGAGTAGCAGTGTGTCGTCACATGACAACAGAAATGTTGAGTTCTTGGCTGTGGAGCTGGTGCTGCGCTGTGTTAGGCTACTTGTAGTGGTTGTCTATAAGCCGCCCAATGTACATCAGTTGGGTGAGCTTTATGACTTCATTACGCTATCTATACCTAACTATGAGCATATTATCATGATGGGCGATTTTAATATCAATATGCTCAATAGTAGCGTTCGGGCGACACAAAACTTTCTAAATACTATTTCAACTTTCAGTTTATCAGTCTTGCCGTCAGCCCCCACGCATCACAGTCCTGGCCACCCATCCTCACTCATTGACCTCACCATTGTCACGAGAGACGATAAGGTGGTGCGATATGATCAGATACCGGCTCCGGGAGTATCTCATCATGATCTGCTTTTCCTCGCCTACTCTGTTAAAGTACCTAAATATCCACCTCAAACCGTCTCTTATCGTAACATCAAAAAGATTGACATGGAACGTTTTTCAGAGTGTCTGAGTGAGGTTGATTAGTCTGGAGTGGAGGCTGATGTGACAATTGATGACAAAGTTTCCATATTTGACCAACACGTGCAACAAGTTTTTGACATCTTTGCCCCGGTCAAAGAGTCACGTGTCACTAAAGCGCCTATACCTTGGATGACTCCTGCTATTAAATCTAGTATGCGTGAGCGCGATAGGCTCTACATTCGTTATCGTCATACTGGACAGCAGGATACATTACAAGCGTACAAAGCGAAGAAGAACGCTACAAACTACATGGTTAGAAAAGCCCAACAAAATTTTGCACGTGGAATTCTACACGGTGGGCCGAGATCCACATGGAGAAAACTCAACAGTGTAGGGTTGGGCAATGTTAAGTCGCTTAATCCTATTACTGCTGACTTGGATGATCTGAATGACTATTTTGTCTCAGTAGTCCCTTCTCCATGCAACTCTACAAAGTCTAGAACTTTGGCAGAGTTGGATACTCAAACTAACCTAATCCAGGATAATATCTCTTTTGATTTTCAGGAAGTAACATCACAGGACGTAAAGAAGGCCCTAACTTCAATCAAATCTAAAGCCAGTGGCTATGATGGTGTGGATATAACTATGATAAGAATTTCCCTAGCATGGTTCCTACCCATCATAACTCACATTTTCAACAAGTCACTGAGCTCTGGAAAATTTCCCGATTTTTGGAAATTTTCCAACATTATCCCACTGAACAAGGTAGCAAGCCCTTCATCCTGTGTCGATTACCGACCTATTTCCTTGCTACCTGTTCTGTCAAAAGGACTGGAAAAGATTGTTGTTCGACAAATTTGGGCTTTCATTGAAGAACACAATATTATTGACCCTTTCCAGTCCGGCTTTCGTTGTCATCATAGTACGGCCACTGCTCTTGTTAAAGTGACCAATGACATTCGTTGGGCACTTGACGCAAGGCAGATTACTATTTTGGCATTACTTGACCTTAGTAAAGCATTTGATTCTGTGGACTTTGACGTCCTCCTGAAAACACTAGAGACAATGCACTTCTCGAATAACGTGCTATCCTGGATAGGCTCTTACTTACGTGACAGAAAGCAACGTGTTTTCTCTCACGGAAAGACATCAGCCTGGAAACCCATCAGATCTGGAGTACCTCAGGGGTCAGTGGCCGGGCCTTTGTTGTTTGCTCTTTACATATCATCAATTCAGAGAGTGTTTGTTCACTGCAAATACCATATATATGCAGATGATGTACAGGTGTACATTCACTGCCTACCGGAAGACATAGCTGAAGCAATTAGGCTTCTTAATGAAGACCTCCATAACTTTTCTGAGTGGGCAAAGAGCCTGTTTTTGAAGCCCAATCCATCTAAAACGCAGGTTCTTATAGTGGGGACGAACAACTTCGTCTCCACTATGGCCTCACTCCAGCTGCCTCCTGTGATCTTGGATGGCCAGCAAATACCTTTCACCCAATGTGCGAAAAATCTAGGGATGAAAATTGACAGCACATTGTCCTGGAGTTCTTA
>NW_007383213.1:8193-11447 GCF_000475195.1 Diaphorina citri | reverse complement strand
CTTTATCATAGTCTACGAAATCTTTTTTGGTACAACCCATACAGAGCGTACAATCACAATGGTGCATCTACCGACTACTAAATATCCTATTAATCACGAAGCTGATATAATCACAACATTACGGCATTATATTAAATTCCCACGGCCTCCTATCCCCCTTGGGCATAGTATCACTAGTCCTTTCCTCCCCCTCCTCCTCTATCATTAACCACGGTGACCTGTCATAAAATCTTCTTGTGCCAAAACGAGACTCAGAATAGAAAATAAGGAATTAACCACAAATAAGGACGGGGATGGAAACGGGAAAAACGCGGTGAAAACGTGCAGAGGCACGCACACATAAGATTAGTGCACCACATGACCCCCCCTGAATAAAATCACTGTATGATGACATGGATCTGATCCACAAACAGTTAAGTGATAGACTCAATGGACACGAACACTACAGCTCAGCCTTGGGACGGGAATCACAAGCAGAGCACGTCGGGCGGATGAAGGAGTAGGAAGTCATCCTCTTCATCTTTTTCTTCCTTCTCTTCATCTTCTTCTGATGTTGACTTTTACAGGGCTGTTTCTCCCACCCAACCTGGTTCATCTTCACAGACCGACACACGCACTCTGCTGTCTCATAGTGAGCCACTCGATAATGTTGTGAGTGTTGAGACAGTGCGCGAACAGTCTCAATTATTGTCATCTGACTCTCAACTAGTTGTCAATTCTGAGTCAGGGGATGAGTTGGATTCACCTCATGATGTGAGGCCGCTTTCCCCCCTACTTAATTCCGCCCTGCCTGATGAGCTCGAGTCTGTGTATCTGGACGAGCTATCAGACAATGAACGTAGCATTGTATTAGAAACTTCACTTGATTCTAATACTAGTGTTTCTAATATTAGTGCTTCTAATGACACTAGTACTGTGGCTGTGGGTGTAGGTAGTACCTACAATACACAAGTTTCATTGAGTAGGCAGAGACTTTTTGATAATGTCTCTCCCTACGCAAAATGTTTCCGATGCGTTCATTTGAATGCTCAAAGTTTGTCGGCTCACATTCATGAAATCAGCAGTCTCATCGAGGACGTAGATTTGCATGCTGTCCTGATTTCTGAATCCTGGCTTAAGCCATCTATCTCGGACAACATTGTTAATATACCGGGCTACGTCCTCGTGAGACATGATAGAACCGACAGACGCGCCGGCGGTGTTGCCATTTTTCTGCGCAACGACTTGAAACACAAGGTCGTTATGAGTAGCAGTGTGTCGTCACATGACAACAGAAATGTTGAGTTCTTGGCTGTGGAGCTGGTGCTGCGCTGTGTTAGGCTACTTGTAGTGGTTGTCTATAAGCCGCCCAATGTACATCAGTTGGGTGAGCTTTATGACTTCATTACGCTATCTATACCTAACTATGAGCATATTATCATGATGGGCGATTTTAATATCAATATGCTCAATAGTAGCGTTCGGGCGACACAAAACTTTCTAAATACTATTTCAACTTTCAGTTTATCAGTCTTGCCGTCAGCCCCCACGCATCACAGTCCTGGCCACCCATCCTCACTCATTGACCTCACCATTGTCACGAGAGACGATAAGGTGGTGCGATATGATCAGATACCGGCTCCGGGAGTATCTCATCATGATCTGCTTTTCCTCGCCTACTCTGTTAAAGTACCTAAATATCCACCTCAAACCGTCTCTTATCGTAACATCAAAAAGATTGACATGGAACGTTTTTCAGAGTGTCTGAGTGAGGTTGATTAGTCTGGAGTGGAGGCTGATGTGACAATTGATGACAAAGTTTCCATATTTGACCAACACGTGCAACAAGTTTTTGACATCTTTGCCCCGGTCAAAGAGTCACGTGTCACTAAAGCGCCTATACCTTGGATGACTCCTGCTATTAAATCTAGTATGCGTGAGCGCGATAGGCTCTACATTCGTTATCGTCATACTGGACAGCAGGATACATTACAAGCGTACAAAGCGAAGAAGAACGCTACAAACTACATGGTTAGAAAAGCCCAACAAAATTTTGCACGTGGAATTCTACACGGTGGGCCGAGATCCACATGGAGAAAACTCAACAGTGTAGGGTTGGGCAATGTTAAGTCGCTTAATCCTATTACTGCTGACTTGGATGATCTGAATGACTATTTTGTCTCAGTAGTCCCTTCTCCATGCAACTCTACAAAGTCTAGAACTTTGGCAGAGTTGGATACTCAAACTAACCTAATCCAGGATAATATCTCTTTTGATTTTCAGGAAGTAACATCACAGGACGTAAAGAAGGCCCTAACTTCAATCAAATCTAAAGCCAGTGGCTATGATGGTGTGGATATAACTATGATAAGAATTTCCCTAGCATGGTTCCTACCCATCATAACTCACATTTTCAACAAGTCACTGAGCTCTGGAAAATTTCCCGATTTTTGGAAATTTTCCAACATTATCCCACTGAACAAGGTAGCAAGCCCTTCATCCTGTGTCGATTACCGACCTATTTCCTTGCTACCTGTTCTGTCAAAAGGACTGGAAAAGATTGTTGTTCGACAAATTTGGGCTTTCATTGAAGAACACAATATTATTGACCCTTTCCAGTCCGGCTTTCGTTGTCATCATAGTACGGCCACTGCTCTTGTTAAAGTGACCAATGACATTCGTTGGGCACTTGACGCAAGGCAGATTACTATTTTGGCATTACTTGACCTTAGTAAAGCATTTGATTCTGTGGACTTTGACGTCCTCCTGAAAACACTAGAGACAATGCACTTCTCGAATAACGTGCTATCCTGGATAGGCTCTTACTTACGTGACAGAAAGCAACGTGTTTTCTCTCACGGAAAGACATCAGCCTGGAAACCCATCAGATCTGGAGTACCTCAGGGGTCAGTGGCCGGGCCTTTGTTGTTTGCTCTTTACATATCATCAATTCAGAGAGTGTTTGTTCACTGCAAATACCATATATATGCAGATGATGTACAGGTGTACATTCACTGCCTACCGGAAGACATAGCTGAAGCAATTAGGCTTCTTAATGAAGACCTCCATAACTTTTCTGAGTGGGCAAAGAGCCTGTTTTTGAAGCCCAATCCATCTAAAACGCAGGTTCTTATAGTGGGGACGAACAACTTCGTCTCCACTATGGCCTCACTCCAGCTGCCTCCTGTGATCTTGGATGGCCAGCAAATACCTTTCACCCAATGTGCGAAAAATCTAGGGATGAAAATTGACAGCACATTGTCCTGGAGTTCTTA
>NW_007383213.1:0-1141 GCF_000475195.1 Diaphorina citri | reverse complement strand
AAGGAGTAGGAAGTCATCCTCTTCATCTTTTTCTTCCTTCTCTTCATCTTCTTCTGATGTTGACTTTTACAGGGCTGTTTCTCCCACCCAACCTGGTTCATCTTCACAGACCGACACACGCACTCTGCTGTCTCATAGTGAGCCACTCGATAATGTTGTGAGTGTTGAGACAGTGCGCGAACAGTCTCAATTATTGTCATCTGACTCTCAACTAGTTGTCAATTCTGAGTCAGGGGATGAGTTGGATTCACCTCATGATGTGAGGCCGCTTTCCCCCCTACTTAATTCCGCCCTGCCTGATGAGCTCGAGTCTGTGTATCTGGACGAGCTATCAGACAATGAACGTAGCATTGTATTAGAAACTTCACTTGATTCTAATACTAGTGTTTCTAATATTAGTGCTTCTAATGACACTAGTACTGTGGCTGTGGGTGTAGGTAGTACCTACAATACACAAGTTTCATTGAGTAGGCAGAGACTTTTTGATAATGTCTCTCCCTACGCAAAATGTTTCCGATGCGTTCATTTGAATGCTCAAAGTTTGTCGGCTCACATTCATGAAATCAGCAGTCTCATCGAGGACGTAGATTTGCATGCTGTCCTGATTTCTGAATCCTGGCTTAAGCCATCTATCTCGGACAACATTGTTAATATACCGGGCTACGTCCTCGTGAGACATGATAGAACCGACAGACGCGCCGGCGGTGTTGCCATTTTTCTGCGCAACGACTTGAAACACAAGGTCGTTATGAGTAGCAGTGTGTCGTCACATGACAACAGAAATGTTGAGTTCTTGGCTGTGGAGCTGGTGCTGCGCTGTGTTAGGCTACTTGTAGTGGTTGTCTATAAGCCGCCCAATGTACATCAGTTGGGTGAGCTTTATGACTTCATTACGCTATCTATACCTAACTATGAGCATATTATCATGATGGGCGATTTTAATATCAATATGCTCAATAGTAGCGTTCGGGCGACACAAAACTTTCTAAATACTATTTCAACTTTCAGTTTATCAGTCTTGCCGTCAGCCCCCACGCATCACAGTCCTGGCCACCCATCCTCACTCATTGACCTCACCATTGTCACGAGAGACGATAAGGTGGTGCGATATGATCAGATACCGGCTCCGGGAGTATCTCAT
>NW_007383212.1:0-6066 GCF_000475195.1 Diaphorina citri | reverse complement strand
AATAGCACAAAGTTTCTTGGACTGGTCTGGGATTCGAAATTAAATTGGTCCCTTCATATTAATTACGTGAAAACTCGAAGATTTTTTTTTTTTTTTTAGTTTAATAACAGATTATCAAGGTAATCAAGGGAGGTAAACAAATAACAAACAGTTTATTAAACACAAAATGAGCCCAAATAACGCAAAACCAAATATAGTACTAAAGAAAATGGAGGAAAACAATAATGGCCAAATACAGTACACAAAGAAGGAAGGGGGGGGGGAAATCCGATCTTATGGCGTCGACCTAAATTGCTCGCTTCACATCATAAGGCACAACAAACACTTCAGCAAAGCATGAAAGGAAAAAAAGAAGAAATGAGAAGGAAAAAAAAAAAGAAGAAGAAATGAAAACGAGGAGGAAGAAGAAGGAAGGAGTAGAAAAAGGCGAGGAAGAAGACGAAGAAGAGGGAGGAGGAGTTTAGCAAGCATGACAAGGAAAAAAGAAGAAGAAGACAAGGTGAAGGAGGAGAAAGGACAGGAAGGAGGAAAAGGAAGAAGAGTAAGAGAGTGAAGAGAAGAAGAAGAAGATGAGGAAGAAAAAGAAACGAGGGAAAAAAGAAGAAAAATAGAGATTAAGGTCTGTGGGAGTTTATTCAAGAAAATTATTGTAGCTCGGAAAATTGAGGAGGAGGAAGAGGAAAGCAGAGGAAGATGAATGAAAGAGGTATAGAAGTGGAAATAAAGGGGAAAGGGAAATGGGAAAGAACGGGCCGAAAGGAAAGGGAAAGATGTGTGGGAAAGAGAAATAAGTGGCGGCTGATGTCTTTTTCCGTGCCGTCAGTTGAGTGTATCTACCTATCAGCTACTCCTGTAGCTCAACAAAGTCTTTTACAGCTTTTACTGTACCGTCAGTTGAGGTGTTTTGGGTACTGCTCCTGGGGCCTGGGGCTCAACAAATTCTCTTTCCGTGCATTCAACTGAGTGTTCCACCGTTTTTCTTCCGTTTTAATATACAGACCTGAGCCGCCTCTAGAAAACTGGAGTGAACAAGACAAGAGTTGACGAGCAAAGTGGTTTTAGAGAAGTAATCTTGAAAGGGACTGCAAAAACCGAGCATAAGACTTGTGTTGTTCTTTTTTTTTCTCCTCCCTCTTTCTCCTTTTTCTCCCTCTTCCTCCTGCCTGTTTATTCTCATCGTCCTTCTCCTCTTCCTCCTCCTCCTTCTCCTCCTCCTTCTCTTTCTACTTTTTCATCCTGAGGTAGGGCAAGGGGTAAGGAGGGGGAAGATAAAAGGATATAGAAAAGAGGGAGAGAGTCGGTAAAGGCTCCTATCTAATTAAGTGAAAGCTATATCCGGGGGTCCAGGGGCGTGTGGGTTGAAATACATGTATGTGGTCTTGTTTGAGTTTAGCTTCAGTTTGTTTCTTGAGAACCACGATTGTATTCTATAGAGAACGATATTGCTCCCAATTCTGAAATCGGACCTGGAATTTTATTCGTGTTTATATCTAAAGTTTAAATCTTAAACCATGTGGAACAATAGGAGAAAGAAAGAGGAAAAAGTAAAAAAGAGGAAGGAAGAGAGGAACACAAAGAAAGAAAGAAAGAAAGAGGTAGAAAGGGAAAGAAAGGAAGGGAGAAAGAGAGACAGAAAAGGGGGAGAGGGATAGAAAATGGATAAGAGGTTTTTAAAGACAAGTAGGTAGGTACGAGTACATACTTGGAAAAAAATGAGACTAGAGAGAGGGAGAGAGAGAAAGGGTTTTAAACATATGAGACACGGTACAGTGTTTGGAGAGAGAGAGAAGAGAAAAGACAGGGCGAGTTAAGATAAAGAGAGAAAGAAGGTAAGATGTATTTGAACTAGAAGGAGTAGAGGTAGAGCAAAAGAAAAGAGATTGTGAACAAGAGCTGGAGGGGAAAAAGAGAACAAGAAAAAAGAGAAGAAAGAGGGAGGGAGAGAGAAAGAGGGAAAAGAAGACAGAGAAGAGGGATAGAAAGAAATAGAAGGAGGGAGAGAGAAAGAGAGAGAGAGAGAAAGAAAGAGAACGAGGAATTAGAGGAGAGAGAAAAGGAGAGAGAGGGGTGGAAGGGAGAAAGAGAAAGCGGAAGGAAGAAAGGAGAGAGAATGTGAGATATGTGTGTAGGAGTAAAACCGATTATAATACGAGGAAGATATTTTTATTCGTCCCTGAGGAGGCAAAACAGAGCAAGAACGAAATGTAATTTGAGAATGAAATTATTAATTTTATTATGAATCATAATATTACATGTCCTCATTTTTCAAGAGGTTTGATCGAGGGAACATGGGTTCGAGTACCACTATCGAGCGTAGTAGAATAAAATAGAATATACTTTGTTTATCCTGCCCGAATGAAACTGAAAAGTAAGGGACTTACCCCAGCAGTCTAACCAAGGTCTCATGTATATACCTACCAAATTGCAATACTTGCATAAAATATAGAAAGCATTACATAAGTAGAAAGTAGAAAAGGGAGGGAAATAAAGGACTGAAAAGTCCCGTTAGGTTTCTCAAGGGACTAGAACAGTGGGACATTCTTGAGAAAAATCTGGTGTGAACATCACACGACTTTCCTTATCCTATTGAATGACGCTTATTTGGGTGTTCTTCTATAGAACTTTTACAATATCTCTAATTGTTTAGTCAGTATAGCTGAAAACCGCCAAAAAGCGGTCGAAAGGTCAAAATACCGCCAACCGCAGCACCTATCATAGCCAAAAGTTTTGTAGTGCATCCTTGACACATTTGTGACCTACATAACAAATTTAAAGTCTCTAGCTCATACCGTTCCCGAGATATTATTGAATTACACCGAAAACCGCCAAAAAGCGCCCGCCGAAATGCCGCCAAGCGTTGCACCGATCTGAACCAAAAGTTTCATGTCGTATCCTTGTCACATTCGACAGCTACATGCCAAATTTTAAGTCTCTAGCTCTTACCGTTCTCGAGATATTTTGTTTACAGATTGATATTCGTGGCTTGTGCTAAATCTTTATATGATATTTGCTCTGGGTATACAGGATAGAAACCATTGAATTTATGGAAAAGATATTTTAGAAATTTGTATTGTATTTGTTTTATCCTGCGTTCCCACTTTTTGCTTTCAGGATCCTATATTATTGAGCCATATTCTAATTTGGATCTTATGAGTGATGTAAATAAAAGAACTATAGCATCAATGTCATTCATTAATTTGCAGTGACGTTTAATCATACCGAGAAGCTTGTTACATGATGTTATTAGGTTTTTTATGTGTGTAGTGAATGTGAAGTCGGATTGAAATACCTAAGTAAACGCAAGAAAAAAAAATAATAATAAAAAATAAAAGTATTATTATAAATAAATGAATTGACGTATTTATAAAAAATAAAAATTGGGAGGTATAAGATTTTTTTTTTCCAGTTTAATAACAGATTATCAAGGTAATCAAAGGAGGTAGACAAATAAAAAACAGTTTAATAAACACAAAATGAGCCCAAATAACGCAAAGCTAAATACAGTACTAAAGAAAAAAGAGAAACATAATAAGGGCCAAATACAGTACACAAAGAAGGAAGGGGGGGGGAATCCGATCCTATGGCGTCGACCTAAATTGCTCGCTTCACATCATAAGGCACAACAAACACTTCAGCAAAGCATGAAAGGAAAAAAAAGAAGAAATGAGAAGGAAAAAAAAGAAGAAGAAATGAAAACGAGGAGGAAGAAGAAGGAAGGAGTAGAAAAAGGCGAGGAAGAAGACGAAGAAGAGGGAGGAGGAGTTTAGCAAGCATGACAAGGAAAAGAAGAAGAAGACAAGGTGAAGGAGGAGAAAGGACAGGAAGGAGGAAAAGGAAGAAGAGTAAGAGAGTGAAGAGAAGAAGAAGATGAGGAAGAAAAAGAAACGAGGGAGAAAAGAAGAAAAATAGAGATTAAGGTCTGTGGGAGTTTATTCAAGAAAATTATTGTAGCTCGGAAGAAATCCAATTTTATCTAGTGTAAGAGGCCCTGATAACTTTGGAGGGGCTTAAGCCCCCCAAGCCCCCCCCTATCGCCGCCTATGCCTACACCTGAGATAAATATAAAAATTCCATTTTAATATTTTTACAGAGTTCACGAAGGTTCTAAAAAAAACCTGGGTAGGTAAATGTAAAAAATTGTGGGCTCATCAAATTTAGTTTAAATTCTGTTGAATTTAATTGGGTAGGTACTGTTTATTTAAATTTTAAAGCAAAGCTGAGTAGCTGAGTACCTACTCAATGCTCCTTGCGCCTTCTCTCCCTCTTTCCCTCACTCTCCCTTCCTCCCTCTCCTCCCTCTCCTCTCCCTCCCTCTCTCTCTTCTTTTAGCTCGGAAAATTGAGGAGGAGGAAGAGGAAAGCAGAGGAAGATGAATGAAAGAGGTATAGAAGTGGAAATAAAGGGGAAAGGGAAACGGGAAAGAACGGGCCGAAAGGAAAGGGAAAGATGTGTGGGAAAGAGAAATAAGTGGCGGCTGATGTCTTTTTCCATGCCGTCAGTTGAGTGTATCTACTCTCTTCTTTTCTCTCTCTCCCCTTTCCTGCCTCTCAGACAGACACTCCCCAATCAGGGTTATTTGCTTTTTTTTTTATTACGGTTGCTTTTTTTAATACATTCAAAAAACTCCGTCTGTACACTCTTCCCTCTCGTTCTCTCCTTCTCCTCTCTTCCTACATCCCCCTTACCCCCTCCCTCTCTCCTCTCTCTCTCTCCTGTCTCTTTATCTCTCTCCCCCTCTCCCTTTCTCCTCTCTCTCTCTCTCTCCCCCATCTCTCTCTCCTTCTCGCCATGGGTGGGGATATAAAAGTTGCATAAGCATTAGTGTGATGAGAGAGTTAGCTGCCTTATCTCGTGATAAGAGGGTATGCTATACTAGTAGGTATACCTACACCTACATACTACATGGCTATAGCTACTGATATTACGGGTATACTCATGTGCGAAAAAATCGGAACAATCTAAAGCCAGCCATTCACTGTTAGCTAGACCTGACAGGTACACCTGATGAGCACACAAGCTATCAGGGGTAGACCTGACAGGATTGGCTGAAAAGGTCCGAATGTCAGGTCTACATGTTAACTGGGAGGACACACACTATCAGGTAGACCTGACTCTATCAGGTCTACCTGATAGTGGGTGACTGGCCTAAGGGCCGGGTCCACAAGGAGTTTAAACTCCGTTTAAGTTTTAATCTCGGTTTAGGCAATCTGATCTGAACAACTATTTGTACTCATGATCAAAGTTCATGGATTGGAACTTAGTAAAATTGGTAGAACGTAAACCAATAAATTAAGCAATTTGGTGAGATAATTTTTAATATCTTTATTGAAATTTATTAATTGACTGACAAAAGGTAAGGAAAAAATAGATTTTCTTGATTTTTATCTTGAAATAGAAAGAAGAGTATTTACTCAACTAATCGAGAGAAAAAATGGGTAAAAATCCAACCTATAATTTTATGGTTTATTTATTTTTTCCCATTTCCTATTTTATTCTTTGATCTCTCTCCACAAAATGAACATGGAACAATCTGCTTTGTAGTCAAAAGCTTTTAAAGCACACTGTACTGTGCAGGATTACAAATTATGTTGTTTTTTCCCCGCTTTCCACTCAACTTTTGCCAAGATTTTCTTTTTTCCCTCCAAAGCATAAAAAGGCTTGGGAAAAACGGGAAAGTTTATAATTTCTCCAAATGTACATTATGTGTTTGTGCGAATATTAAAATTTATGTATTTGCTCTCTAATGCTGATATTATGTGAGAGTTTATTTTAGTTCTTATTAGTAGAATTAGTGCTTTAAACAGGGAGTATGCCAGTCTGAATTTCCCTTGCTTAAGAAATAAGCAAAAGTTGAGTGCGAAGGGCATCCACTCGTAAAATTTTGTAGCCAAAACCTATTGTCAGCCCAAAAGCGATCACCCTACTGTTTGAGGGCTGACGAAAAACGCCGACCCCGTCCGTCTGTACACGGGATCCCCCAAAAATCAGTTTTTTTGGCTTTTTGGTTCTCTGGACAAAATTTGCACCACCATTTTCGTGATCCTGGTAAAAAGACCTTTAATTTGA
>NW_007383211.1:4938-6067 GCF_000475195.1 Diaphorina citri | reverse complement strand
ATGAGACGTGCCTTATCAAAGCCCGAGCGGGTTTGGAGAAACATAATTTTCATCGGAATAATGAATAGAGTGTTCAATGTATAAATAATTATACACAGCACCGCGAGTTATGTGTATGTGTAATTATCTTAATTATAATTCACTGATCAATAAAATATAGGTACATGTACATGTGTGTAACACGAGGTATTACATGTATACCGTGTATCTAGCTAGTACAAGGTACCTACATAGATAGCATAGATACCTATATTACCTAGAATAAAACAGGGTGACTCAAACTTTGTCGTTGTCAGTTGTTGACCATATTTTTGACTGGGATCAGTTGTCGACAAGGTTTTTCGCTGGGATCTCAACCACCTCCTGAAACCAGCTTCAGAGTGGAGTCCCGAGTAGTGCTGGTTGAGGCTAGGAACCAGCGCCGACAGGTTGACCAGCATTGCTATTTTTAGTCTGACTGGGGGACATCAAACAGGGAGTAGACCAGCTTAGTCCGGGTGGGACTCTTTAAACAGGAAGGATATCAGCCTGAAATTTCCCTTGCTAAAGAAATAGCAAAGCTTGAGTGCAACGGGCGTCCACTCGTAAATTTTTGTAGCCAAAACCAAATGACAGCCCTAACAGTCACCCTAGGGCTTTGAGAGGCTGACGAAAAACGCCGACCCCGCCCCGTCTGAACACTAGAAAAGCCAAATAAGAGGAGGTAAGAATTTTCTCTACTGATACACCTTGTATTTATAATATGGCCGATAGTTTTAATCCATGTTGTCTCTAGGTAATTATTACATCACGAATCACGTGATGGTATGGTCGCTGCTCAGAGGAGAGGTCGAGGGTTCGATGCCCAAAGACGGTTAATTAATAAATTTATAGGTATGTACCTACTTATTTTGAGTGTGCCAGAAACCAGAAGTGGGGGGACAAAAAGGGGTAATACAATACGAGTACATGCAACAGCCTTAATGATCTCTCTCTCTCTAATTATTATTATCTGTCTTTTTTTACGGAAATACATAGATAAATACATATAGGCTCATGAAAGATTTATAATAAAATCTCTCTCTCTCTCTCTCTCTCTTCCCATCCCACACATATCCTCTTCTCTCTTCTCTCTCTCCACTGTATGGCG
>NW_007383211.1:0-4927 GCF_000475195.1 Diaphorina citri | reverse complement strand
ATCTTGCTAGAAAAAGTAAAAATATTTTTATACTTTTTATATATTTTTTATATTTTGATCTACTCTCATAATAAAATGACTAGGGCCATGTAGATTACATATGTCTATCCTCAAGCCCTGTACAAATACAATTACAATTACAATATACTAGCCAACAGCGACAGCACTTTGATAGAGGGAACTGCTATCTGCTAAGATCTTATCGTCCCGAATGCGAAGAAAGAATGAAGAAAGAGTAGGAGAAAACCAGCCGTTTCGTGAACGAATCTCATGAAATCCGCCCCAGCGGGAATCGAACCCGCGATCTAGCACTTACATGGCAAGTACGCTTTATTCTCCTTAAAACTTCTAATCACTGTGTAAAATTTGATATCTGTTTTAAAAAGTTCTAATTACCATGTATTGTATGACTTGATATCTGTGTTTTCCATAGTGATACCTCATCAGGGCCCCCCCACCAAGCGAATACACAAGGACCCCTCTCTGTCCTCCTCCATCACCCCTCTGCCCCCCGCCAGCCTAGGTATTAGCCCCATGGAGCTAGACCACGCCCCTGTCAGCCTCCTGCCCCCGCCCCCCACCGCTATGAGTCTTCTTAATGGAGGGGCGGGAGGGGCCTCACCTAGCAAGAGAATGAACCCCATGTCGTCTTCGAGTAGGGGAAGGAAACAGGTGATCTCTTGGATGGACGCCCCTGATGACTTGTACTTCCGATCTACGGACCTGAGCAAGTGAGTAAACACTCTTTTGTTGGTTGTAGCTTCCAATTTTATTACTTTCCTTGACTATAGGAAGAAACAGGTGATCTCTTGGATGGACGCCCCTGATGACTTGTACTTCCGATCTACGGACCTGAGCAAGTGAGTAAACACTCTTTTGTTGTTTGTAGCTTCCAATTTTATTACTTTCCTTAACTATAGGAAGGGATATTTTCGAAACGGGATATTTTGTCAAGTAGCATTATAACTGGACTAGGTATTCTAATTCATTCTCCAGTTATAGGAGGGAAAGTTCGCGCTATTTTGACCGCTTTTCATGTCTTGAGAGATATAGAAAAAAAAATCCTATAGCAAGGAAAGTCGGGTGATCTTCACACCAGATTTTTGTCAAAGTGAAGTCCAAGACCGTTTTGCATTGAGTATAACTCTGGAACTGTTCCTCCGATTTTAATGAAAAGCGATATACGTATTTTCCTTTCACAATTATCACTGTGGTATTTTTGGAAAATGGGGAAAGGGGAATGTCTCATATATAGAAAAAAAAATCCTATAGCAAGGAAAGTCGGGTGATCTTCACACCAGATTTTTGTCAAAGTGAAGTCCAAGACCGTTTTGCATCTAGTGCAACTCTGGAACTGTTCATCCGATTTTAATGAAAAGCGATATGCGTATTTTCCTTTCACAATTATCACTGTGGTATTTTTGGAAAATGGGGAAAGGGGAATGTCTCAGGCACAGTATAAATTATTATTATGTTTGTTTTACAGGCGAGCTCGGAAACAGTTAACCGTTACAGAATTAAGGAAGGCGGCAAGGAAACCATGGAGAAGATTAATAGGTAAGTTAAAACGAGACTCGTGTGTCCTCTCCATAAGAAAAGAATCGTTTCACAATTCACATACAATTCGATGGTTGGAATAGATCTTCACAAAGTTAATTAGTTTTCAATCAAGTATTTAAAAAAAAGCAATACATATTATAAATGAAAGGTAGTCTTTATTCCAACTATGCGCGAGGAAAATCATGGATCTGTATTCGGAACTTACCTTAAAATAAATCCGAGTTTTCGACGTCTTGCGTTTTGTGTGTTATTGATCTTAGTGAAATACCTCAGTGGTGTGGTTGTTAGCGCGGTGGACTTCGGATCTGGAGGTTCGTAGTTCGAGTCCGTCCAAGTCATGTGACGAAATTTAGCAAGGTGTATTGATCTGAACGACATTTGTGACGCATTCGTGCTTTATACTATTGAAATGCCTCCCCAATTTTAATCTTATCTCTCTATTCTGCAGGTAAGATCTACCCAAGTACAGATGCTCCACTGCTGTCTCATAGGACTATCGTTAGCTCAAATAAGATCCCTTCCTAGTGGTTTGATCCGTGTTCAATTGATAGACAAACACATTGAGTGGCAAACGGATCAGATGAATTCCACAACCCCCCTGGTTAGAGCACTTGTGTTAAGAAACGTTCGGCGTGACAACTTCCAAGTATATTTATTAAGTTGAGGGGAAAAAATCGAAGGAAAAAAAAAATCACTATCATTTAACCATTGTGGCTAGAGAATTTTCTCAAGTCATTGTAGTGGTTAAATAAAAGGAACTTCGAGTTTCCTTTGCTCTTGATATACGGTGCAATTTCAGAGGGGTGATTTAACGAATACCCAATAGGTAATGAACAAGTTTTTGGGGACGAACTGTTTAAAAATCATTAGTGATTGGATCGTAATTGCTCATCGACTTTTAGCTTTTATTAGGATGTTTTATAGTCTGTATAATGTAATTTGAAATGAGACGCTGACAAAACTAAAGTTAACTATTTTTTCAAAATATGTTTTAGAAGTTTTTTGTGTGAAGTCACGGAATTGACTAGAAAATGGGTGGTACATTATGAATCTGTGTTCACAATAATGAACTTCATATTTATTTGGTTGACTTTCCCCACTTGCGAAATTAAATTTGAAAAGGATAGCTTTATAATGGTCGAGGTATGGGATTTTAGGCTTTAAAGAGAAGAAAGAAAAGGTTGCACAATTTGAAATAGGATTTTTATATATTATCTGTTCTCTATTTATACGTATGTTTTTATGTATGTATCTCTAAAATTGTTTAATTGTGACCATAATTTTCACAAGTTTCAATACCCAAATGTTTCGTACTTAACAGTTATGCAGTTATCTTCTGTAGGATAAAATGAAATCGAATTAATGTATTACTTCAAATATGAATTTTGGTGAAGGCACATCCATGGCACATCCATTTTTATGGAAGATTGCACAAAAATTTCGATGTTGAAACTTGAAGTAGGTATTTTTTCTCTGTTTTGTAATTAAAAATTTCTATGATTTTTTTATGATGTACATAGTATAATATATTTTATCTGCCCTTATAATTCTCATGTAAAATTCTCAAAAATGGTGTCTGTCCTAGAGTAAGAAAATTTCGTAAAGGTTTTCCATTATCCAGAAGGTAAACTCAATAAGAATCCAGTGCGCCCTTGCTTGTCAGACTTGTAGTGTTGCAAATTTGGTCACATACTCACCATTAACCCAATGAAGATCATGATAGATATCTGACACACAGACGTAGGTAATGGTAGAAGTCTGTTATTAGGGTTTAAAATAATAAAATTACTAAAACTACTGGTTATCTTCTGGTTGTATAGGAAAGAGAGACCTCTCTACTGTATTTTTATCACTTGTACATAATTATTTGAAATAAGATTAGCTGTTCATTTGCTACTGACCCTCTGTTTCCTTGACCACAGTTCTTTGATTGTGCTCAAGTGGTTGAGGGCTCTTCCTCTGGATACATTTTATCCGAGTGCAAAACACGTTTACTGTAAATTTTTTTTTTTGTTGACATTCTATGAAGTATACTAAATGAAATCATTGATGCCATAACTGGTACAATCCGTTACTTATGTAGGAAAGGTTTCAAAGTTCTCTCATTTTCCTCATAAAACTGCAATAATCTATTATTTTATCGTTGTCAATATGTATTTATTATTGTATCATGGTTTTTATTATACGATTTTTTTATATGTCTTTGGTATGATATATCTGTATTCCTTTTGTATTTTCAACTGAGGTAGACAAAATAAAATAAACTAGAAAAATTACCCTACACTACAACCTACAACACATTACTGCTTATTATACCTATTATATTCAATGGGTACATTGGGTGTTAACTTCAGTTTTTGCAGTTTAAGGGTTTCCCCCCCATTCACCAAATTTCTGGGATTATTTAAAAATAATGAAAAATTGTGCAAGAAAAGGAAAATCAATTAATTTCCCACCCATTTGTTTTAAAAACTTGTCCTATTCCATGTAGATAAGCTAAGTAGGCGTCCACAACGAGGTACCAACCATGGACCCTAGACCCTAGACCATAGAAAAATAATATTAAAATTTATCATTAAGTATCTGTATGTTGCAAATGTCGGGATCTTTGACCATTAGGTCTTATTTAAATGTCATTTAACCCTCTCATTTCTCTTCATTTTCAGGTCAAATACAAATGGCATCCAAATCCCCATACGAGCTGAAAAATCTCCTGCGATATGTGAAGAAAGATCGTGGCTCTGTGACAGGTAATGTCTTGAAAATAGAAAAGTACCTTGTTTATCCTGCCAGAATGAGACTGAAAAATCCCTTTATTCCCGCAGTCTAAACAAGGTCTTAGATATTTCATAGGTAAAGTTTAGAAATAAGTACTTAATTTGAAAGCAATTGTGGTCCTGGCTAGAGATCCAATTTCAGTACCAATAGATCTTTCTTTTATTACTTTTGGAGCTCTTTACAAAAAAGGTTTTTCTAGTTTATCCTACACAGACATTTGTATGAAACATGAATTATCTCCATTTCTCATGCACTTTAATTTTCTGCCCATATTACAACACAGGTCAGTATTTTGCTTCTTCTCTAACTTGAGGAATGCTTTGTTTTTTATACATACCCACACCAGCCCATACAGTGCATTCATGAAGTCAGCCGCACCCTTCTTTCTGCTTTGAGATGTTCAAAAGAAGTGTGCAAATGACTCGTTAAACACACGAAAAGATCCAGATTTAGAGGATTTCTTACATTTCATTTGTAAGACTAACCAAAAAATATATGAGTTTTGAGATCTCATAATACCCAAGTCTATTGCTTCAAGCCATTATGTTCTCCAGTATACTTTGAAAATGTATCTCAAATGTCTATTGTC
>NW_007383210.1:2661-5992 GCF_000475195.1 Diaphorina citri | reverse complement strand
ATCTGGAGACTAACGCGAGCTGCCAGGGGAAAGTGCCGTGAGAGAAAGTGATGTATACCGATTCCTTATCACTGAGAGTTCGCTATCAGCACTATATCAGTACCTGGTGATAAGGATAGGAGTCTCGTGCAGTCACTTATAATATATCGTGCAGTCTATTGCAGTCATATTTTGTAAACACTGAAGATGCATGGAGGATTACGTCGTTTTTGTGGTATTTTGGTGCCATCATTGTGGTACTACAGATCAGGGAATATACCCTCGTGCAGTCACTTATAATATATCGTGCAGTCTATTGCAGTCATATTTTGTAAACACTGAAGATGCATGGAGGATTACGTCGTTTTTTGTGGTATTTTGGTGCCATCATTGTGGTACTACATATCAGGGAATATACAGTGTGACTCTAAACTCGAGCAACCCCTTCCCGGACTTTGTGATCACATTGTGTACTTACTATCGGGAACAACAATGGTTTTTTGGCATACCTAAAAAATTGCCGATATTGAGGGAGGGTGTTTCATTGTTCATTATCTAGTTCTAATGGTGCTTCGAGAATATTCAACAATTTATTGGACTTTTATATTCTTGAGGTATCGTGCCAGTAATATATCGTGCAGTCTATTGCAGTCATATTTTGTAAACACTGAAGATGCATGGAGGATTACGTCGTTTTTGTGGTATTTTGGTGCCACCATTGTGGTACTACATATCAGGGAATATACAGTGTGACTCTAAACTCGAGCAACCCCTTCCCGGACTTTATGATCACATTGTGTACTTACTATCGGGAACAACAGTGGTTTTTTGGCATACCTAAAAAATTGCCGATATTGAGGGAGGGTGTTTCATTGTTCATTATCTAGTTCTAATGGTGCTTCGAGAATATTCAACAATTGGACTTTTATATTCTTGAGGTATCGTGCCAGCAAGCTGAATGGATTCTTGCTGGTTCACCAACCACAAACTGGTTGGTGATGAGGCAGATCAATATTTTTGTTCAAGATTGGTTCAAGTTTAACATTGAAAACCTGATCCTTCAACACAACCCACCCTGTTCTGTGAAGTACTGTATTTTTACCGTAAATATGTACAGTACTGTACTTTATTTTTACCGTAAATATGTACAGTACTGTATTTTATTTTTACCGTAAATGTGTAGAATACTGTACACTGTACTGTGCTCTACCCATGTTGTAGACGTAGACTAGAAGTACCTATTATTATGTTTACTGTTTTTCCAAAGTAAAACTTGAAGTGGATGAAGTAACTCCGAGGTGTAACTGTTTCCTATTCCCCGTGACATCTGATGCCATGTGTTTCACCACAATGGGTTTCCTCTGCGGTTAATCGTGTATGTATCAAGTTCCTTGGTTTCGTGCCAGCAAGCTGAATGGATTCTTGCTGGTTCACCAACCACAAACTGGTTGGTGATGAGGCAGATCAAAATTTTTGTTCAAGATTGGTTCAAGTTTAACATTGAAAACCTGATCCTTCAACACAGCCCACCCTGTTCTGTGAAGTACTGTATTTTTACCGTAAATATGTACAGTACTGTACTTTATTTTTTACCGTAAATATGTACACTATGTACAGTACTGTATTTTATTTTTACCGTAAATTTGTAGAATACTGTACACTGTACTGTGCTCTACCCATCATGTTGTAGACGTAGACTAGAGGTACCTATTATTATGTTTACTGTTTTTCCAAAGTAAAACTTGAAATGGATGAAGTATAACTGTTTCCTTTTCCCCGTGACATCTGAGGCCATGTGTTTCACCACAATGGGTTTCCTCTGCGGTTAATCGTGTATGTATCAAGTTCCTTGGTTCCAATTCCGGCCCCCCCTGTTGATTTTTTGGTCCCCTGTTCAAATTTCCGGACTTGGGCGGTATGGTGTATTTATTCCGGAGCGGTATGTTAGAGTCCTGGAATTGGGCGGTGTTAAGAGCGTTTATCTCGTCTTGATGTGTTATCTATTTCATAATGTCTAAGTGACTGTAATACTATAATCGTACTGTATCTTCTTCCTCTTCTTGGTGTGTGAGATAAGTGTTATCATAACCATCGAACCCTGTCTGAGAGTTTCAGGAGTTATTATTGTTTTTACTTTTTTGGAACTATTAGGTAACTTTCTGCCACGTCTTCAAAGTTATCTGCTAATTCTATCAGGTATCTTGAAAGCGGTGTTATGTGCAATATTTTAACTGGTGAGCAAAAGGGACTACATGTCAGTCGGAAATCTAAATACGTAAAGTTCTAGACTCCTTTGTGCTGCAGTCTTACTGAAAATGGCCTCAGATTTTGGCATAAATATCTGAGTATGTGTCTTTTTCTCTTATTGAGTGGAAACTTGAATAATAACAAGAAATTGAAATGAGTTGCTGCTGAATAGGTAAATAATGAACAATAATTTATACTCTCCAGTTATAATTTGTGTGTACGGTGCCTAATTACTGAGCTATATTCCTCTGTTATAGGTTTGTACAATCTAATAGGTAGAAACAACGTCTAACTCTATCTATCTAGGAATAGAATAGAATTGTATTCTATCATTTGAACAGATACAGAGCGAGATTCTATTCCTAAGTCAGTGACTCTTAGCTACTCTAACTCTTGGATGTTAGCCTATATCCACTTTCTAGCGAAGTCTAGCGACTGTGACTCGTAATGACTTCTCTTTTTAACAATAGGTAGACGACGCCTCAGGGAAACATTGCTCCTTTCTCTTCCACTTCCTGATACTCGATCAGTGCGCCGCACTGGTCTAGACATGGATATGGGCCAGCTGAGTAGAAGATCACTACTTGATCACTAATATTCCAGTGCATGAAGTACACTTTTAGTTGTTTTACACAACGACCAAACTCAGGTTCCTTCAGGATTCAGTTTTTTGGTTGGCGACTCCAATCTCCGAGAAACACCAGTTACATAACTGTTAAAGAGCACAACCGAGTCGTGGCATTTACCCTTCATAGACACAGAGGACAGCCGGATAAACTACTTCTTGCCGATGGATGAAGCCTTATCCCTCTTCCGATTCCGTGTCTGCTGCTGCTCTCATTATTACCATGGTCTTGAGACTAACGTCTTCAAAGTAAACCATCCCGTTTGAAAAACGTATAGTGGGACATATAGTTATCTCTATTAACGCTGCGTAGTTGAGAGAGATGGTACATGATGTCTGGCTTCACCCTGTGCCTATCGTCAATAGTCCTTCACGCTTTCTCTTTTCCTCGTTACATAAGGACTCGGGAGCAATGGTTAAACAATTGTCTCATCCAGTAGTGCTCCTGTCAGATGGATCTAACGCGCGCATTTCTATATG
>NW_007383210.1:0-2618 GCF_000475195.1 Diaphorina citri | reverse complement strand
TCTTAGATCAGTCTCAAGTCAAAATTGACCAGTCAAATGCCTTGAGACTATGCTTAGCACGAACTTAAGAGCCAGCATTTTGTTCATAAATATTATTATGGGTGTTAGGTTCTCAATTCTCTATCGATCTCAGGTCCTGAATCCTCTATCAAACTCAGGTCCTCAATCCTCAACTAGTGTGTACTGTATCTGATTTGGTGATCCTATACTCAATTGATTCAATGATACTATATTTGAATTCGATGATCCTAGGGTCATTTCAGAGTATCGCTTTTATCTGAGTAAGATCTTTGAATGCACCGGTCACCAATGGCTCACTATAGTGGGTCAGCGTGGTTGGTATCAAGATGGGTGACCATGTGGACAATCGGGTGCCTGGCCACTCAAGCTGGGTGACTTCAAAATGGGTGACGTGTTGTCGAATGGAGGATAAACCCCCCGGCCGTCACTAAAAACCCTAGCAGTTCTATGATGACGAGAAGAGACAAACCAAAGGAAAAATCGTCCGAGTTAAAACTTGAAACCTCAGTCCGTTTGTTCACAAATTCCTGGTGTTCTCAAATTCTTTGTCTCTATTCTCTCTCATAATCTCATAAGCTTCCAAATCAAGGACTACATATGAATTTAATAGGCCCGGTCAGTCGCCTATTGTATTTGTACCTATGTATAGGCCTGGGTCTGCCTCTTGTATTGTACTACCTATGAATGTATCTACAGACATTGAGAATTCGATGATCCATACACAAAGCTTTGAACATGTGAAGGTTATAATTCCATTAGACGATTTATAGTCCGTCTATATTAGGTTGAGAAAATGAGAGGTAAGAAGATGAGTCATCAAAAGATAAAGCAACGTTGTCAAACACTACCTATGAATGTATCTATAGACATTGAGAATTCGATGATCCATACACAAAGCTTTGAACATGTGAAGGTTATAATTCTATTAGACAATTTATAGTCCGTCTATATTAGGTTGAGAAATGTGGAGAGGTAAGAAGATGAGTCATCAAAAGATAAAGCAACGTTGTCAAACGTAAGTACTCGAGTTAACAGTTAAGCTGTGTCCATACATAGTCGATCGACGAGGTAAATCTATGTTGTCGAGGCAGTGTGGACGGTTTCAGTCGACATCGATCGACGACCGTCGACTCTGGTGTGGACACAGTTTTACATCAATCTTTGGATACGAGATTTAAAGGGAAAATTTCGAAACCATTTCGTTTATTGGAAACAATGTAAGAATTCTCTTTGGATTCCCTTCCTATGTCGTGCAAGGCCCACCACACACATTTCAGTGGCTAAAAAGGCCTGGACTGTTGAGGCCAAATCTCCCCGATGCGGCGACCGTAAACTTTGTGAGGGCCAAATACAAGCCATTTGATTGGTTCTCATTTTCTCATAGTCCGAGCTCTGATACTTGGCACAAAATTCTCAAGCTAATTAAATCGAATCAGACTATAAGATTTCAGTCTATTATCATGACTTGAAGAGCTTATAGCTTACTATTGAGAGTACACGAAATTACCGAGTCATGAATCCTTAATCATTACCGAGTCAGTTCTGTAATCACTCACTCATTAACTCAGTACTCATTAATCACTGTATAACCTCGTATTGATCTACTGAGAGTAAAGAGTAACATTTGAATTTAGAAAAGAAAGCGGGCTTGTGGTCCCTGAATCCCTGATGAACAGTCTGATTGGTAGGGTAGACGATTTTGGTGGAAATTTGGATCTAATTTGAGTCTCTTGGAGTCTCAAAGAGGCCTTTTTCCCCCCGAGTTAGTTGTACAGGTACAGTCCACTGAACTACTTGTATTCAATTCTCCTGCTGTTCTTCGATACATATTGAATTACTTAAATATGCTTTCCTTTCTGCTAGTGTATCAATCTTACACAAGATTGCCTAGGTATGTATTAACGTAAATTTATGTTTGTTCTGATTTACAGGTAAGTGTCAAAGTTGTCACGTGGTCTCTTGGGTTCTAAGATTCTATATGAACGAGAAATGGAGACAGGCCTGGTAAGTTATAATGAACTTATCTATACTCACCAAACTTTTCAATGGGGCGTTTACACAGAGTCCTTACTGTTGATCTACAATAAAAGCTTAAAGTCTACCATTCTACACTGTTTACAGTCAGCTAAGTACAGTCAAATTAAACAGCCTCTACAGTCATCTACAGTCTACAGTAAATTTAAACGGTCAACCAGGTTGCACAAATTTATTAAAAACAAGATGGGTTGTTACGTGTATGTTACATACATTGTATTAGAGGCAGTGGGGCTATGGTATGGAATCATTGACCCTGTTTTCCATTACATACGACCTTTTAAAATTGGTGTCTGATATATCAGACAGAGGATTTTTTAACATAGGACATTAGGGCAAATTTTTTTTTTGAAAATGGCCAAAAAAATCTGGTGTGAACATCACACGACTTTCCTTATCCTGTTCAATGATGCTTATTTGAGTTCTTTTACCAAAACGTTCTTTTACCCTAACTTTTACAATATCTCTAACCGTTTTGTCGCTATAGCTTACCGCCAAAAAACGGTCGAAATCTGTCCAAAAGCGGTCAAAATACCGTCAAGCGCAGCAACCATCTCAACCAA
>NW_007383209.1:3088-6067 GCF_000475195.1 Diaphorina citri | reverse complement strand
ATCAATTGTTTTGATAGAGGTGATTTTGGAGCTATGTTTTAATTATGGTGTAGGTAGCTAGAAATAGGTAGCTATTGATCTAACCCTGTCTAGGTATTGTAGGTAGGTACCTATCTACAGATCTACACATATAAATAGGTAGCTATTTTGCCATTTACCTAACGCTGCCCTGCCTTGGTAATGTTCTATTTTACCCATAGGGCTAAAATGTTCGGTAATGCAGCTATAGGTACCTATGTAAGCAGCTGATCTTTCGTAAATAGATAAGGTAGGAATTATTAACATTTAAATTGTACCTATACCTACCTACTAAATTATCTGTACAATCTACCCACTACCTACCAAGTACCAAAATAAAACTATCCCATACAGCATACAGCACAAAAGTTGGAAATCATAAGACTCATATGAGTCTTATGATTTTATGAAAAAGAAAGTTTTTTGTATGAATGCCGTGAATTTCAAGAAATTATGCAATGTGCTACACTAGTAATGTAAGGGACAGCAAGGTAAAGGGGGGGGGGAGGAAAGCCACTCACCTGATGTTTGTTTCTTCACGCTTACTTTGAGGCCGGCGTTGTCCTTTTCTTCCTTTGGAGTATGGATTGGATTGAGTGCGGAATCACTGGTGTGGACTGTATGGCGTGGGTATGTGTGTGTGTTTTGTGTAGTGGCATTTTAGGAACTGAGGAGCGGAGAGAGAGAGAGAGAGAGGCCTATGCTTCGATCGAATATTAGTCCCTACATAGCGAATAACGTGTTTAGACTACAGCCTCTCCAGACAAAGTTTACCGGGTGGGGTGGTACCTATTGATGTACCGACCCGTAAACAAGTAATATTGGTGGAGACATCTAATTTCTAATCTACCAGATCCTTCTCAAAAAATGCGTAGGTATCTACTTAGGAAGTTAGTACAAATAAATTGGGCAGGCGATTTTCAATTTACCAGATCATTCTCGAATACATATAGGTAGTACACCCTTTAACTGACATTTGACTTTCGAGGCCTATTGGGTCCTTTAAGGGGTCCTCCACCTCCTCTTCCGCCTCCTTCTTCTCCTCTTCCTCTTTCTCCTACTCCTTCTTCTCCTCTTCCTCTTTCTCCTCCTCCTTCTTCTCCTCTTCCTCTTTCTCCTACTCCTTCTTCTCCTCTTCCTCTTTCTCCTACTCCTTCTTCTCCTCTTCCTCTTTCTCCTACTCCTCCTTCTTCTCTTCCTCTTTCTCCTCCTCCTCCTTCTTCTCTTCCTCTTTCTCCTACTCCTTCTTCTCCTCTTCCTCTTTCTCCTCCTCCTTCTTCTCCTCTTCCTCTTTCTCCTGCTCCTTCTTCTCCTCTTCCTACCCGATTTTGAAAATTTGGACCGATTGCAATACTTTCATTACTAGTATAGCTCCGCTATACTGTAGTAATAGAAAGTAAAAAAGTACTGATATAAAAAAAAACGTCAATGTGGGACCTCCCTTCTACCTTAGCTCTTCTAAAGAAAATATTATCTAAATAATTTTCCATCACTCCTATATCAATAAACTTGCTGTTGAACCAATGATCCTGGATTACGAAACCTAGATCTTGATCGCAGTGTAATAATAAAGATGACAATGTTAGTTGTTTTGTAATTTTCATCAGTGCACTGCGGTCAAGATCTAGGTTTCGTAATCCAGGATCATTCGTTCAACAGCAAGTTTATTGATATAGGAGTGATGGAAAATTATTTAGATAATATTTTCTTTAGAAGAACTAAGGTAGAAGGGAGGTCCCACATTGACGTTTTTTTTATATCAGTACTTTTTTTGTGGAGGCCAACTCTTGACGTTAATTTTTTAACATGAAGTGTTTTTTTGAAGCCAATGCTTAATTTCTCCCCAGATCGGAAGCTCAATGAAGAGTGTAGGAGAGGGAATGTCCATAGGGCGTAACTTCGAGGAGGCATTCCAGAAAGCATTCCGAATGGTGGATGAATCAGTGATTGGATTTGACCCTTACCTTGAACCCAGCAATGAAGAAGAACTATCTGAACCTACCGGTAAGTTCTGCTTCGGTGGCGTAACAGCCTGTTCACACTGTTCGACTTTTTTCCGAATTTTTCTTCGTCCAAAGTTACAATGTTTCCGAATTTTTCTTCGTTTGCAATGAGAACACACTCATTTGTATACAAATCGAGGCCGCCTCACGGAAAAAAGTTCGCAACGAAGAAAATTTCGTTTCGTGCAGTGTGAGTGAACGGGCTGTAATGTTCAACACGTTTGTGTGTCTAAGTTTAACCTCATGTAGGTATTCGATTTTTTTTTCCAATGGTTTGAATAGAAGTCTAGTCCTGAAATCGATGAAAGAAGGACGGTATTATTATTAACAAGTTTCCATTTATTTTTGATCGATAAAAAACTCAGAACATACATTTTTTTTATAAATGGTATACCCATCCGTATAAGCAGAGCTTGTGCCACGGATGGGGAAGCAGAGCTTGTGCCACGGTATAGGATAAAGCCAGCCATTCCGAGCACGAACCTTATTTGTTTAGGAAAAAGTTCGCCCCGGGCGGGAATCGGTCCCGCGACCTAGCGCTTACAAGGCGGGCCTGCTCCCTTCCAAGTTATATAGGCTTATTCATGTTCTACATAGATTTTTAGATTATTTTCAGCCCGTTTTCCGCATTTATAAGGATTAGTTCTTTTTTTACATATTGTCTGGCTGGGGGACTATAAACAGTGAGTATACCAGTCTAAAATTTCCTTTGCTAAAGAAATAGCAAAGGTTGAGTACGAAGGGCATCCACTCGTAAAATTTTGTAGCCAAAACCAAATGTCAGCCCAGAAGCGATCACCTTAGGGCTGATTGAGGGCTGACGAAAAACGCCGACCCCGTCTGTACACGGGAAAAGGCGAAGAAAAAGAAAAAAGAAGAGTTCTTTTTTACATATCTCTATTTCTACATTTCAGACAAGCGTATGTTCGTGTTGGCGGCTGCTCTGAAATCCAACATT
>NW_007383209.1:0-2279 GCF_000475195.1 Diaphorina citri | reverse complement strand
TTTGGACCGATTGCAATACTTTCTCATTACCTTGTATAGGTTCCCTATACGTAAGGGTAATAGAAAGTAAAAATAGAACGAATAAGGAAAGTAAAAATTCGAAATAGGTATTTTTTTTTGCCTTTCTATGTTCAAGCATAGCCAGAGCCTATCCTAGACACAACCCAAAAAATACCACTTCGTGGCATAAAAAAGACCCCGCGAAGTCGTTCCTCCCAAAATAAATCAAGTGCCACAAAAAATAAACAAAACTCCATCCCACCCCAAAAAAGATTAGAAATCAATTTTGTATCTACCCCGCTTTTTATTCACTTCATAATTTGTGTCCTCCTACTTCACGTAGTACCTACCTTTCTTTCCCCTCATTGCACTCCTCTTTCTCTAATATTACTTCTGCTTCACTGCATTGGCGGCGTGCCACCTACCTATCTTTACCAATAATTTAAAAATAAATTGATGGCAAAATAGTATTTCACTGCATACTTCACGTAGTACCTACCTTTCTTTACCCTCATTGCACTCCTCTTTCCTCTAATCTCACTTCTGCTTCACTGCATTGCCATCAATTTAATTTTAAAGCATTGCACGCCGCCAATGCAGTGAAGCAGAAGTGAGATTAGAGGAAAGAGGAGTGCAATGAGGGTAAAGAAAGGTAGGTGGCACGCCGCCAATGCAGTTAAGCAGAAGTAATATTAGAGAAAGAGGAGTGCAATGAGGGGAAAGAAAGGTAGGTACTACGTGAAGTAGGAGGACACGAATTATGACGTGAATAAAAGGCGGGGTACAAAAATTGATTTCTAATCTTTTTTGGGGTGGGATGGAGTTTTGTTTATTTTTTGTGGCACTTGATTTATTTTGGGAGGATAGAGGGTACTGTAACTGCCAAGGTCTTATCATCCCGAAAGCGAAGAGAGAAGGAAGACAGGATAGGAGAAAGCCAGCCGTTCCGAGAATATTCGTCCAGCATAAAATCCGCCCCGGACGGGAATTGAGCCTGCGACCTGGCGCTTACAAAACAGCTACCTTCCAAAACCACTTGGTTGGTACATTTTTTTTTGTCTGTTTTCAAAATTAATCATATATTTTCCTGAATGAATGACTGCCGATTTAGTCAATCTTTAATTTTTTCGGCGAGTTGGGCATTTTCAATTTGGCATTTTCAGTATTAATAGTTTTGATTGAACAAAATATGTTATATAACACCTATCACATGGTACACCTGATGTGCATGACATGTAATACAACAACATACAACATATGAACACGTGTCAATACAACATATGGGTAACGTTACATGTGTAATAATAACATGTTAACGTACGGGAGTATAGGAATTGCCAAGTTCATTACATCACATTTTCGACGTGTTTTTCCTTCTTCTTCTTCTTCTTCCACTTCTACTTCTTCTTCTTCTTCTTCCTCTTTTTCTTCTTCTTCAGTTTCTCTCACTCTTTCTTTTCTCCTCTCTCTCTCCTTCCATGTTTCTCTTTCCTCCACCCTCTTTCTCCATCCATCCTTCCCTCGCTTTTTCTCCCCTTATACTCTCCCTCTCTTTCTTTCTCTCTCTCGCTCTCTCTTTCTCTCTCCCTCTCTTTCTCGCTCTCTAGTATTTTTTTTTTTTTTTTTAAAAAAATTTAAAAAAAAAAAAAAAAAAAAAAAAAAAAATAGTATTTTTTTTTGTATTTTCTTTTCAAACAGAAATCTCCAACAAAATTTGAATGGATTTTGAATGTTTGCCTGAACATTGGGTCATCCTGTACTATCTGTAAATATAAAGATAGATGTAGATAGTTCTGGTGCTACACAGTATAATTTAACGTATAACGTATTCACATGAGTAAACACAGAAATGTTATCAGCAGCATAGTTTATACAGGGTGGCCGGTGAACATGTCATTCGAATGGCCGGGACTACAAACTCTGTTTAAAATTCGTAAAAAAATTTCGTTTCCTTGTTGGTCTGTTTGTACCGCGCATTTCTCTCGAATTATTTCTCCTATTTTGATTCAATTTGCCAAAAATAATCAACACAAAAATCTGCATTGTTTACATTAACTTCATTCCCTGAATTTAGAGACAAACTTGCACTTACCGACTCTGTATTTGCCTTTTTTCCGACTGAAAAATCCAGCTCCCTGAACCACTCAGTATCTGGGGTGGTAGCTATAGTTCTTGGGACATTCGCCTGGTTCACCCAGTACATTCTCCATGCAGTATTATTATGCGAACTTCGACGAAAACTTTGGGTGAACTGTGTTTTTCTCGCAAAGAAAAACAAA
>NW_007383208.1:0-6068 GCF_000475195.1 Diaphorina citri | reverse complement strand
AATAGTAGTAGCCTACTGCTGGAGTAAAGGGACTTTTCAGTCCTATGCGAGCAGTATAAATAAGCACTATTATTACTACCTGTGCTTGGTATACCGGTCTTACTATGCAGAAGGTCTCGGATTCAAAATAATAACCTACCTTGATTTCGACCCATCATCATCATACTCTGAAGCTACTAAGAGAGGAGAGCAAAGAGCTTTTGCTCTCAGTTCTATGTGGTTTGTTTACGTTAAAAGAAATAACAATAAAGAAGAAGAAAAAAATATGGAACTGAAGAAAGAATAGGGGAAAATAGAGAAGGAAAAGATGGCAAAAAAATAAAAAAAATACTTAATAAGTAATAACCTACCTTGATTTCGACTCATCATCATCATACTCTGAAGCTACTAAGAGAGGAGAGCATAGAGCTTTTGCTCTCAGTTCTATGTGGTTTGTTTACGTGCTTGATGCTCTCCGCTCCACTCTAAACTCTAAATAAGACTAATAGGTCTTGCCACTCTTTTCATTCAATACAATTGATTCATCGCATCAGTCTTAATAATAATAATAGACTCTTGAGTGGAAGGTAACCACTAGGTGAGGTTAACGCCGGAGGCGTTCTCTACCACCTAACCCTTAGAGCTCCATTACGTGGAAGGTAACCACTAGGCGAGGTTAACGCCTTAGGCGTTCTCTACCACCTAACCCTTAGAGCTCCATTATTATGTGGTCAAAATCTCAAATAAATGAGGATAAAATTCCATGCCTCGGCTGGGATCGAACCCATGCCTCTTCAAAAAGTAAAGAACAAAGCTCGTATGGTTTTCTGGATATCTTGGAAATATTGCTTCCTCTGTCGCCGGTCGTCCTCTGTAGTTGTCTTTCCTTCTACCTTTCCATCCAATATGTTACTTATGATATCGGCCCTGGAACGATCAATTCTTTTAATTTATAGCCTTCCTAGACGACAGTACAGTATGCCTGCTAAGTTATGTCCTGGATCAATTTGTCATATTATATACCAAAATGATTATTATAATTCTTGATTTATTTCCTGTATATGAGTAAATTTAATTCCGCAGACAGCTGAGAGAACCACATCAGTTGAAAATATTGGTCTTCAAGAATCTAGGCTTTGGGTAAAAATATCTACATGAAATGAAATATACATTGATTTAAATAATTATCTGTGTAGAGGAAAACTTGATTTTTCTTTCAGTAAAACCATGTGAATAGGTTTACCTACCTACATAGATATTTCATTAAAGAAGTTGTAGAATAGATAATGAAGTTGTAGTTTGATTACATCACAATGATGGGAAAAATACTTCTTCATCAGGTTATTGGCTAAAACTGGTTACTGGTTATACCTACATATGTACATAGATACGAGTATCTATGTATCTCTGAAGACTACTGAAGAGTTTTCCTGAAAAGCGGATCCTAAATTTACTGAGGAAATTTCATTTGTGTTGAAAATTTTGCAAATTTCGTCAAAATTGCACAAACTTCCCTTCCCTACACCTCGTCTTAGCGGTAGTGCTCATCACTGAATGATACCTAGGTAGCTATATGTACCTTTATTACCTAGGTGCACATACCTCTTTTCGTGGTTAAAATAGGTATATATATTTACCTATTTACTCCATTTACTGTCAAGGTTTAACCTGGTGTGGTTTCTGTGGTTAGTAACTCGTCATCTGATGTTATTCAACAAGGCAGATACTCGGAGTAAGTAATAGACTGATCTAGTTTTTATGTCCATCAAGTGCACAGCCAATTGGATGAATCTGGATGAGACGTATCATGCCAAATATGTCCGTAGGATAGGTGCTACTTTTTTGCAAGTTGATTAGATAATGACATTCGAACATGAACTTGAAAGATTAATTATTTATTTATTAAAATGTAGTTTTACACACTTGACATACCGATGTACCCACTTCCTTAGGTAATACCTACTCTATACAAGGACTATCAGTAGACGGCCACACTACTATCACGTCACGTCACGTCACGTGATAGTAGTGTGGCCGTCCTGAACGAAAATGCCCCTACAATATTATGGGAAATTTTTCAGCTAGGTAGGTATGTATGTAGTACCTACATTTTTCTGACCCCCCCCCCATGACATCACGTGACGTGATGGTAGTGTGTTCTACCTTTAGAGATCGCTTCATTTGTCCAGCTTGGCTGTTTTGGGGTGTACTCAACCCTTCGAGAACAGATTCGTAAAAGCTTAACCCATCCTTTAGGGCTGTTCGTCCCTACACCTGAGCCGCGGAGTGGGTTTTTTGTGTAGGCCAACTGAGGATCTGCTTGAAATCTCAGCGAAAATGTCCCCAGAGGCAGAAAAGCCTGATGACCTTTGTTAGTTAGGGCTACCCAAGTACGCAGGCATCGATGAATTATACCCGATCTTACCACAGGGAGACTTTTCACTCTTTTCAGTTTATTTAGAGTTCAAGAGCCAGCCTAGTTAGCTTAGTTGGTGCGTCACGTGATAGTAGTGTGGCCGTCCTGAACGAAAATGCCCCTACAATATTATGGGAAATTTTTCAGCTAGGTAGGTATGTATGTAGGTACCTACATTTTTCTGACCCCCCATGACATCACGTGACGTGATGTTAGTGTGTTCTACCTTTAGAGATCGCTTCGTTTGTCCAGCTAACAATGATAAATTCCAATATTTCAGTGGACAATGCTGTCAGCACCAATATTTTAGTATTGGAGAAATTACCTACAATAATATGGGAAATTTTTTAACTATGTACCTACATCGTTTTGACCCCCTCCCCATGACTTTACGTGACGTGTGGTAGTGTGTTTCTACGCTTTCTACCTTTAGAGATCGCTTTGTTTGTCCGACTACAATGATAAATTCCGTTTCAGTTGATAATGCTGTCACAGCACCACTATTTTAGTATTGGATAATGCTGACAGTACCATGCGGTATAAATGCAGTGGATTTTTTTGATCACCACTCAAGGCCACCTTACACCTGTCATAAGGTTGATTCACCTGAAGCAAACTGGATACAGGGAAGTAGAATCCTCTTTAGATTCAGACGTGAAAAGATATTCGCCAATTTGAATAAAGTTAGACGTGCTTTAACCCTCTGGTGTTCTCATGTCTCATAGATACTCGATGATAAATGATTCGAAAATTTGAAATTGAGATCAGCCTAGTTAGCTTAGTTGGTAGTGCGTCTGCCTTGTAAGCGCTAGGCCGCGGGTTCTCGCCCGACTACACTTGATTATTTAAAATTTCACTGTCACATGATTTATGATTCATGTTGGGCAAAATCCCATTTGTCATGAATGGGTTGTTGTTGTTGTTGTTGTTGTTGTTGTTGTAGCAGAACCCAGTTCTCAGGTCTCCTCGTCGTTCTCGTCTTCCCCATCGTCCAATTTCAGGAACAAAAAGCTACATCTTTGGGTTTGAATGGGTTAAATTTTTGTGCTTCATTTTTATCACTATCTTTTTTATTCCTCTGAGGTAGGTTCCTACTTACCTATGTACAAATTACTTTTCAATCTGACTATACCTTCCTAGCTTACTCCATATCGTTAACTTCCGTTTTGACCTATGAACAGGTTGTATTTAAATTAGGTGGGTATCTATATAATTATGTAAATAAACAAACAGGTAGCTAACTAATATGTTGTAAATATGTTGTTTTTGTTTTGTTTTTTTCCGGATATTTATTGATAATTTGATACTATCAAATTGATAGATAGGTAATGTCTGCTGAAACCCGTAATTTTAATCAACGTCTTATTATTTTTTTTTTATTAGAACCTTATACCCTCTGCTCTCGCTGTTATTGTGTGAAATTGTAAGCATTTTTTCTCTCTCCCTTTCTCTTCTTCTTTTTTCTTTTTCTCCTCATCCTCCTCCTTCTTCCATATCTTTCTTCCCCCTTTTCGAGACTTATATTGTAAACTCTTTTTGCGTAAGGCCATTCAAGCCTTTTATGATGCAAAGTTGAAGGTAGGTCATACGTCATACGGTGGAACTTTGTCGAAACTGGGTCACTCCCAGATGTTGCAAAGGCATAAAATGCATTTGGGGAAAAACTGAGGTTAAAATAAAATGGATATTATAATATGCTAAACATAAGTGCAATTCTGCTTCTTCTTTTTTCTCGACTTTTCCCGTGTTCAGACGGGGTTGGCGTTTTTCGTCAGTCTCTCAATCAGCCCTGGGTTGTTTGCTGGGGACTGCTACATTTTCAATTTGGGACAAATTTCAGGCTGGTATCCTCCCTGTTTAAAGAACCCCAGCCAGACATAAGTGCAATTTGATAATAGCAACAACGCGCTTAGTTGTTTTCCAGATGGATGAAAACCTTTTTTTTTTTCAAAGGCTTTAAGGCAGGATTCTTACACAGTCAGCCTTCCACCAATAACCAATTAGCCTCAGCAGTTTTACAATGACGATGACGTTAAGATAAACACTCCTATCAATCATTGCTAGGTACATTGATATTATGAATTCAAGAAATCATAAGACAAAGACAGTGTCCACTACTGACCAGTCTAACCTCTAACTACCCTTTGTTGATGAAGACACTCCTTTCCGAGAATAGCGTCTGCACTCCGCACTTCACCGCAAAGTCACTCCTCCACAGAAGATGATTTACATTCCGCAAAGCTCTCTCTCTCTCTCTCTCTCTCTCTCTCTCTCCGTCTCTTTCTTTCTCTCTCTCTCTCTACTTTCTATTTATAACTCTACATTTCTACAATCCCCTTTAATAAGGTCATTGTAAAAGGTATTATGAGTACACTACCTGAATACCTATGTATGCAGTACCATGTACGAGGGTGGATATATGAATATGGATGTAGTCCCATTGCCCCATACGATCTAGAGAACATTGGATCTCGCATTCCTGAAGCTCGATGGCTATTGTCACACCCTACCGGTATTTTTTTAGTCCGTCCTTCCTTTATTATTACAATAGTAATAAAAAGGTATAAGGGACGGACTATTGTATTCGCTTCGGTGTCGTCTGTCACCGGAGGGACGGACCCAGCATGTTTTTTTCTTTCCAATTCACCAAAATCCTTCGATTTTACATACTTTATATGGGTTCCAGTCGATCGACTGTACCTAGTGTAAACGGACCCTAACATCGTAAAGCTTAATAATTTGCTTATCAATTTGCGGTTTTCCTACTCCTATTCCTCATTAGCAGATCTGGATATTCGGATTATCACCAAATTCCGCATTCCATAGTCGAAACAAAACCAGCATGGATCCTCTATCAAAACATCAGTTTCCTCAATAAACAAGCCAGGTAAATAAGCTCAATGAACAAACCAGTAAAACAATAAACAAATAAATATACCAGTCAAACAAATAAATAAATATACTCACTCATCGGTAATTATCATTAATTACCCAAACCGGTACCCATTAACAAATTAACACGTCTACGTGATGACTTGATGAACCTTCACAACTGTACAAGTTCAATGGTATTGACGTTAAGCCTATTAAAAAAACACAACTACACTTATTAATAGTTAATTGACAAAACTGCAAAAAAGCTATGTCAATTAAACTGATGTTAAAAATAAACTAATTAGGCACCTACCAAATTATTTATTACTATTTTTAGGCACCCACCAAATTATTTATTACTTTGGTTTACCTAATTGTAGGTAGTAATTGAGTGTGGTATATTAAATTTGTCCTAATTAATTGGAATAACAGGTGTTTTCACAGGTTGTAGCTTTTGGCTGACATCTGGCTGGACATCAACTATCATGTTTACATTGTTTGCCTATAGGTGTTGCTTAGAACTCAGAAGTCTCTAGCTTTAGTTCACGATGAATCATGGGTAATTGGATCATTTTATTGAGTTGGATTATTTTTATAAAGTTATTTAAGTTAGGTATTTATTAATTGTGACCTATGAAGTCATTAAAATACTATTTTGACAGATCAATAATGACAGTTGAGTTTGACAGATTCTTGAAGACTAGGAGTGTCTCTGTCAAGCACCTAGATATACCTACTAGCTATAATATGAGCAGAAAATGTAATAAACTAATACCTATGTTTAGTAATAAGTAATACT
>NW_007383207.1:0-6068 GCF_000475195.1 Diaphorina citri | reverse complement strand
GGGGCAAAAGCTATTATTTCTTGGAAAAACGAAAAAACGTACGGGAGTCGGGATATGATGTGTTTAAAAGCAAGGGAAGCATATTAGGTGTAAAATGTACTTAATTTGAAATTTTATGAGCCTTGAACTCCTGGACTTTTAATTCTTATTGTCCAGGGCCTTTTTATTTGAGATTAACGTGTGCGCCCTTTCGTGAGAAGAATTTGTACTGGGGTTATGGATATAGTGTGGCCAGAAAGTTCCAAGGTGAAATGATTATCTACCCATAGGGTGGTTATAAAATCCCTCGACTCGTTCTGTTATAAAGGATACACAGGCCAACTGGATTGTTATCTAAAGGAAAAGATATCCTCCTAACTAACCTACACAGTGTAAAGTCTCCAGCTCTAACTGCAGACTAAAATAAATGTCCTTCACCTCCTCAAGTATTGTACCAAATATCTGCCCTTAGAAGTCCTGACAGCCTGAATTCTCGTCTTTCATTAGAGTCAACTCTGCCCTCATGGTTGTTGGCAATCTAATAAAAGTACTAGGAATGTGGGGCAAAAGCTATTATTTCTTGGAAAAACGAAAAAACGTACGGGAGTCGGGATATGATGTGTTTAAAAGCAAGGGAATAATATTAGGTGTAAAATGTACTTAATTTGAAATTTTATGAGCCTTGAACTCCTGGACTTTTAATTCTTTTTGTCCAGGGCCTTTTTATTTGAGATTAACGTGTGCGCCCTTTCGTGAGAAGAATTTGTACTGGGGTTATGGATATAGTGTGGCCAGAAAGTTCCAAGGTGAAATGATTATCTACCCATAGGGCGGTTATAAAATCCCTCGACTCGTTCTGTTATAATGTTATAAAGGATCCACAGGCCAACTGGATTGTTATCTAAAGGAAAAGATATCCTCCTAACCTACACAGTGTAAAGTCTCTAACTGCAGACTAAATGTCCTTCACCTCCTCAAGTATTGTACCAAATATCTGTCCTTAGAAGTCCTGGCAGCCTGAATTCTCGTCTTTCATTAGAGTCAACTCTGCCCTCCTGGTTGTTAACAGAACGAATCTTACAAGTAGATTATAAGAAAGTGTTATTATACTTATTATGTATTATTAATGTAAGAATTTTGGCAATCTAATAAAAGTAAAATACATAAACTTTTCCAGAGATCGGATGAATGGAGAGGATAAAAAATATTAGAAAGTAAAAAAATACGAGGAATTCAAAAGATAAGGCTATAGATAAGAAGAAATGTAAGAGAAGAGTTGTTAGATAAGGAAAGTCAGACAATGTCTGCTTTTCAATATCCCCTAACATTGTTATCACCATTTCTTCTTTGGGACTTCACTTTCTCTGGAAGTGGTCCGGTTGCATTTCGGACCAACTTTGGTTCACATATCGGACCAACTTTGGTCCATATTTAGGACTAACTTTGGTCCACATTTAGAACCAACTTTCGTCCACATATTTTCGTACCCAAAAACCAGTAATGAAGCCAAGCTCTGTGGTGTGCCGATATTTCTCAAAAGTTCCACCCTTTGCCTTAGGGTAGGATATTTTGCGAACTTAGGGTACACTGGAAAACTGTGTTAGGCTGGAGGGAAATAAAGCCTCTGAGAAATAAATACGAAAGAGAGGAATTGACTGGCATGGAAAAAGTCTGGATACTTGGACAAAGTTTATCCTTCGGGGCCGGATTGGACTTGTAAAAAGCTTGTGATGGTTATCTCATCAGAATACTGGCAGACTTTTCATTATTTCTCCTCTTGTCTTCTTACTTCCTCTCTTCTTTCCCTCCTCTTCTTCTAGAGTGGTGAAAAGATATACATTAAAAAAAATATTTATTCCATATTTATACCCAGACAATCTCCCATATTTTTACACAGACAATCTGACAAAGTATGGTCGGGATACAAAGTCCCTGTAAGTATGGTACGAAACGTACAAGTATAATGAAATTCCATAAATAAAAGGATACCTAGGAATGTAAATGCACAGCGAAAGGATTAAGGAGTTAACAATTCAGAATAGCGAAGAGTGAGGAGTTAAGAAGTCATTCATGATTTATTATTATATTTCTAGACAAAAACGACGAGACAGATAAGACAGTAAAGAGAATAGAGGGAGAGAGGGAAAAGAGAAAGAGAGAGAAAGAGGGAAAGAGAAAGAAGGAGAGAGGGGAGAAAAAGGGAATTATTCAGCACAGAAAAAAAGGGAAGGGAAAAAGTGAAATAATTCAGCACCAGATTGTTTTCTCGTCCACATTTATCATAATCCACGTTGCATCGTCTTCTTCCTATTTTTCTTCTCCGACAACGCCGCATTTGGCGTGACGTCACAACAGTAGCAACAGGTACAACATCTAACAGCGAGCTCCCCCTACCGTTCCCCAATGGTACAGGTGGATGCTGAGGTGCACTCATACACCCAACTCCAGGAGGTGAGGGGATAAATTTCAAGAGTCGTGCGGGAGATGAAGGAGGAAGGAGAAGGAAGAGGATTAGGAGGAAGAAAAGACTCCTGGAGGAGAGGGAGGGGGAGAGGATAAATCTCAAGAGTCGTGCGGGAGATAACGGAGAAGGAAGAAGAGGAGGAGGAGAAGGTGGAGGAGGAAGAGGAGAAGAAAAGGGAGGAAAAGAAGGAGGAGAGGAAGAATGAGGAGGCGAAGTAGGATTAGAAGGAGAAAGATTAGGAGGAGAAGGAGGAGGAGGAAGAAAGGGATCGAGTGTTTTCTGGAAGGAATTTCCAGGAACTGGAGGAGAGGGAGGGGGAGAGGATAAATTTCAAGAGTCGTGAGAGTCGTGCGGGAGATGAAGGAGGAGGAGGAAAAGGATTAGGAGGAAAAAAAGACTCCTGGAGGAGGGAGGGATGAAAAGGGAGAAAGGATAAATTTCAAGAGTCGTGCGAAAGATGTCGGAGGAGAAGTAGAAGGAGGAGGAAGAGGAGGAGGAGGAGGAGGAAGAAGAAGAAGAAGAGGAGGAGAAGAAGAGGAGGAGAAAGAGGAGGAGAAGGAGGACGAAAAGGGATCGAGTGTTTTCGGGAAGAAGCTTCCATCGCTTTATTTTCCTATACCTACTGATTTCGACCACAGCTGGTCGGTTTTCAAAATTTCACACTTGGTATGTGGGACGTGGGAAGGGTTATTTACAAAATTATTTTGTTCAGGCATGTGAGAAACGGCCCTTTTCACGGTTGTAAGCGATTTAGGCGTTTTCCCTGGCATTTCATGCAACTCCTTGGTTTTCCTCATGAGGCTGATTGCAATCCGCAGGAATGATAAATTTATCTTTTGCACTGGACTAGAGCGAAGAAAATAACGTTGAAATTACCAACAGTACAGTGTTTATTTGCTGGAGCTCCACATAGACTGAGTCTGAAGTCAGAAGTCAGATCCTAAATCCCTATAGGTTGAAGAGTGAATTACACGTTTTATGAGTTGACTCATTGACTGAGTATTCCACTGAAAAACTCACTCACCCCTCACACAAATAAAGTGATGCATTGGTGCAATATTAAACTGTTGAGAAAAAGGGACTATATGTCCTAATTTGACAGTCTAAATAAATCACTATTGACTATACTACTACTCTGTACACATCTCTAATATTACAGAGCCATATCTGTCTACGCCACAATATAGGAAGACCTCAATGGCATAGCTATGTTAGTCATCATCAGCAATTGGTCTTCTGGTGTTTCTTGATACGGAGCTGTGCCTAATTCAGGGTCAATTCTGTCTAGGTTTTTTTCCCCTTTCAATTTTATTTTTTTCGTAAGATAAATCGAATCTCATTTTTTGTGTGTACAATTCTACACGTACAACTATAGATTACATCAAGGACCTAGTAAAATCCCAAGAATAGAAGACTAAATACAGGCCCGGGCTGTTGTTGGGGCATGGTTAGGCCAGTGGTAAAGTGCTTGCTTTTTTTTTTTGCTTTTTTTTTTTTGCTTTTTTTTTTTTTTTTTGCTTTATTTAGTGGCAGGATTCTCCAAAAGGAGCTCTTCCACGCAACCACGCAGGTCCTGACTTCGATGTACATAAAATTTGCACTCAGACCTATTTTAATTTCAAATATTTGTGGTTACTTTCTGATGTTCTCGTGTTGACCCAGCATCTAAATAGGAAGTATTGTTTCTTCTCGTCCATCTGATGAGGGACATACTACGAGAAGGGGATGTTCTCAAAAATCGACTGTGTCGTAACTTACGACACAGTCGATTTTTGAGACCGTTCTTCCCTTTTATCCAATGAGAATCGCTGTTGTCTACAATTACTTCGAAGCTTTCAACCAGTATCCTAGTCTAAATCGTACCTAATGGTCCCAATACGTGATGGTCCTAAATTCCTAATGCTAATGCCTATCCTGGTCTAGAAGGAATACAGGTAAATCACTTGAGATGTGATAGTACACTGAGTCTCAGCATATCGAATTGTTATTAGACCTCTTCTGTATTGAACTATTGATGCAACTGGAGAAGAAATACAGGAAAGCCAAGGAAAAGGAAAATACTTCTGCTTGATAGACTAGATTACAAGAGAGATGGATGGAAAGAGTCAGTTTAAACGAATCCTACTAAAACACACACACAAAAAAATCTAAATTAAAATTTATAAAAGAAATAAAAATAGGTATAATATTATTTGGGAAAAAATATCTGAAAATGGTGGTCAGGAACCAAATTAAACGGAAAGATGAATCCTTCGAGAGCAGAGGGCGGGAGGACTTTTCAGTCCTATCCCAACACCATTTCTTCTTAGGTACCTTCTAACAGTAGGGCTGAAAAGCCCCGTCATTTGCCCACAACATTTCCAACCTATCACATCAAAAGCTGACGTATGATTACATAAAATGTTCGAAAGAGCCCAAGTACCTACGTCAATTCATTAGATTCCAATCAGTACTTATTAGTTAACACAACATTCAATGAACAATTGAATACCTCTTGCTGGAAAAATTGAGACATCCCCCGAAAACCCTAAAGACAAAAGGAAAATCACAGGAAAAGATTTTCCCAAATAAAGATGAATCCAGTGAATCTTAAATTAATAAATAAAGAAACTAAAGAGGGAAATACCTGTAACTGGAGGAGAACCAATTGAAGTCATGGATAATGCAACTCTTTCAACTGCATAAAACCCACAAACCCAGACGTATAGCCCGATTCAGTGCCAGAGCCAAAGAAAATCCTAATATCTACAACCATGTCAATCAATATTAGTGGTCGTCTGAATCAGATGGAAAAGATTTTCCCAAATAAAGATGAATCCAGTGAATCCTAAATGAATAAATTAAGAGACTTGGGGAAAGATCTGTAACTGGAGGAGAACCAATTGAAGTCATGGATAATGCAACTCTTTCAACTGCATGAAACCCACAAACCCAGACGTATAGCCCGATTCCGTGCCAGAGCCAATGAAAATCCTAATATCTACAACCATGTCAATCAATATTAGTGGCAAGAAGCTCGTCTGAATCAGAAGGGTGCAAGTTAAATCCCAGTCAAAGTATTGAATTTTGACCTCAATAATATTTGGAGGGGTCAATTTCAAGAAGTCGCTTCGCTAGCTAAGTCCACTTTTACTTGCTTTCAGGAGAGCAAAAAATGCATTTATTGTCTTTTTGCATTAAAAACGACCAATGATCCAAAACTCTAATCTCAAAGACTTAAGTTGTAGTACCTAAATGGTATAAAACCGTCGACATCGATTATAGTGTAGACGGACCTTACAGTCCCAATCATTGACAGGAAAGACCAGATAAGTTGGTATTGTTCTAGCCAGGTGAAATAATGAGCCAGATCCGGCATTAGTACCATTAGACACAATAGGAGCAGAGCAGTACCATTACTTGTGCTGTTATCGAGACATTAGAGCAACAGAGGTTCCTAAAAAAACTCATTTCAGGGGGTGCCCTGCTGTATCATTTTTAAACAAGTTGGCTTGGCTTTTGCAAGTGCAAAGTAGGTAAAAAAAGGCCACACCTCTTCAGCATGAAGAGAAAATTTGTAAGATCACAAAAGAGCCCGTTTTCTGTGCCTGCAGGACTAGATTGGAAGAGATTTTCCTGGTCAAAA
>NW_007383206.1:2053-6069 GCF_000475195.1 Diaphorina citri | reverse complement strand
AATTTGTTTTCTCTCAGGACAATTACTCAAATGAGAACAATAACATCCGCGGAGGGGACTTCACAAGACTTACTCCGCGAATTTGTGGAGTTCCTCCTTTTCCGGATTCATTATCATTACTTCCTTGGAAGATCACTTGTAAGGAGGAAGAAGCGTCCTGAACGGATAATGTTCGTTCTCGGAAAGGCTGGCTTTCTCCTATCCTGTCTTCCGTATCTCTTCGATTTCGGAACGATAAGACCTTAGCATTTACAGTTCCCAAACCTCGTCAAATGATAAATAAATTTAAATAAATATTGTCAATAATATTGATAGTGTTGTGCGTGCGGTATTTTTAGGCTGGAGTCTACAGTTGTGTCAACACATTCTCGACGCCGTCGATGAATGTAGACTGAAACCGTACACAACCTCGACAACATAGATTCACCTCGTCGATCGACGGTGTTGACTATGTGTGGACACAGCTTAATATCTCATGTTATAGCTACAAGTTACCACTGAGAAACTGAAAGACTACCCAATGTGCTGATTTGAGGAAACAAGATTCGTCAGACGTCAAGTTATGCTGAACAAAACCGCAAGTACAAAACACTTTATCATACAACATTTAATAACAAATCAAACCAACTGACACAGAGTATGGCCACAATGTTATTGGTAACCACATGATTTAACCCACGCAGAATCAAAGAAACTTCTAAGGACAATCTTCGAAAGAGTTTTAAACAGATGAATAAAATAGTACATTTATTTTGACTAGATATACAATTATACACATTATGTCAATCATGTCTTCAAGCTTTTATCATAAAACATTTAATAACAAATCAAATCAACTGCACAAAGTATGGCCATAACATTGAATATGGGTAACCACATGTTTTAATCTACACAGAATCTCTTAAAGAAATGAGTCAATACAATTGATGAGAGGACTAACCAGCCTGGTTACCTTGGAGTGTAGCGCAGGTTCGATTCCCGCCCAGGGCGGATTTTTTTCCTGAGCGGAAAAGGTTCTTTCTTGGAAAGGCTGGCTTTCTAATATCCCTTGTCTTCCTTCTCTCTTCGATTTCGGGACGATAAGACCATAGCAGTTACAGTTCCCTCTATCAAATCTCTTTAAAAAAGTAGGTAAATGCACAATCGAGTACAGAAAAAGCTCGACCCAAGAGAGTTATGGTAAACAAAAGACAAACAGATGTAGGAACAAAAAGACATGGGTTAGTTTGTAAATAACACACACTTGCAAATATCTGTGTTAATTACCATTCATCCGTACTTGTACGACAGAATTCAACAGAATGGCAACAGGGCATGTAGGAATAAGCAGGACCGACTACAGGAAAAGCCGAAAAGGGTAGAGTGAGGCTGGGGTTGAATTTGACCAAAGTAACTAGAAGGCCTGTTAAGCTAACAGCCTGTTAAGCCAACAGCCTGTTAAGTTCCATTTGATTTGTATAGGTTTAACAGGGCTTCTACTCCTGCTGCGATAGAGTCAACATCTATCTTGGTCTGAAGATGATGTCCTGAGTGACATCGAAAGCTCACCAATTTAAAACATCGAAATTGTCTTGATAAGAATAATTTATTTTATTTTTATCTGATTTTAATTTTTAACAGGGCTGTTAAGCTAAACGCGTGTTAAGTTCCATTTGATTTGTATAGGCTTAACAGAGCCGCTAAGCTAACAGCCTGTTAGGGACTAAAAAGTAGGTTGGTGAAACCCACCCTATGTCTTCCGTAATAGACAAGTTTGTCTTTTTGATGGTATCTACGTTCGACAAATATAACTACGTTTGTTTGATTAGAGGTTGATAAAGGGAACTGTGAAAAGACATGATAGAGGGAGCTATCTGTTTAGGATAAAATCTGCTATGACAGGAATCGAACCCGCGACCCTAGCACTTGCAAGGCAGACGAGCTGCTACAAGTTTTAGACGAGTTAGGGTGGAAGAACTGTACTATTTGGGCCATTTCCCCTGATTTGGGTTGTTGGAATTTAGGTTGAATATTATAGTGTCGAGCTTCCTGATAGTTTCAAATTAGGGTTCCTGAATCCAGTCACTCAATTCGGATTCTGGCATCCTAGTTTTTTTCTTAGTGTACTTTACAAGGTAAAAAGAATGGCCAAAAATACAAACGAAATGCAAAATCGTCGAGTTAAGCTAGAAACTCACTTCCAACGTTCAATAAGTATTCTTCATAGGTAGGTATAATTATCTACTTGTACTTGATCATAATAAAATTGTAAGTACATGAGTTTAATAGCAAGGTACCTACCATTTATCATTTATCATAATGGTAGTAGGTCACTACCATTTGTTATAAATTACCTACATAGGTATGACAATATGTTTTGATACCTATGTCGTTGTATTGAAAGTGAACAACATATCATTGTATGAACATAACAACATGTTTTCATGTTTGGTGTATCATTGTTCATTGTACTGTTTTATTGTAAGAAGTGTGTAAATGATTTATCATCTTGTTTTATTTGATATTTACAATAAGTACCTATAAAATCAAGTTCGATTTCTTACAGTAGGTACATTTTTGATACAACTGATAAATCGATTTTTAAACAACTGAACAACTGAAAGCAATTTTAATTCATTGATCAACATCAATTGATGTTCTTTAGGATTTGCTTCTTCTTCTCCTTCTGCGTTGTCTACTTCTTCGATTTCTTTTCCTTCTTCTCCTCCTCCTTCTTCTCTTTCTTTTCCTTCTAATTCTTCTTCTTTGCCCTTTCCCTCTTCTTCAGGCAATTAAAAAATAATATCCCATTAAATGAAAAAAATTTTTTTATTACCTACTCCAATATATTCAAATAATATTATTTCTTTATTTACTGCCCCAGACTTTCATGCTTTATTTACTCAACTCATACTTCACTTAGTCTGAGAGCTAACTGACCAAATCTTATTCTTCTCTTTCTTTTCCTTCTAATTCTTCTTCTTTGCCCTTTCCCTCTTCTTCAGGCAATTAAAAAATAATATCCCATTAAATGAAATATTTTTTTTATTACCTACTCCAATATATTCAGATAATATTTCTTTATTTACTGCCCCAGACTTTCATGCTTTATTTACTCATACTTCACTTAGTCTGAGAACTAACTGACCAAATCTTCGCAAAAATTAGCATAACTTGCTTGGAATTTGCAAAAACAACTTGCTTCGAACTTGCAGGTTTCACAGAAAGATAACATGGTTTGCAAAATCCTCGTGTTACTAGAGAGAAAGTGCTACACCTGTTCAATATTTGTTCGATAGTCTCTCTTACTTAGCTTGGGAATTTTTGAGTTCGATGATTCATCAAAAGACGAACCAACGTTGTCAAACGTTCACCTTTTTCTTTCTCTTCTTCTTCTTCTTTTAGAGGTTTGATACAGGAAACTGTAACTGCTAAGGTCTTATCGTCCCCAAGGTGAAGAGAGAAGGAAGACGGAATAGAAGAAAACAAGCCGTTCGGAGGACAAACCTTATCGGTTCAGAATCAAATCCGCCTTTTTACTTTCCTTATCCTATAGGAAGGAAAGTAATGTAATCGGGTCAAATTTTCGATGTTCAGTTTTTAGTGCCAAAACACGTTTTGAGGTCCCTAGAGCCTAAATCCAAAGTTTCAGCCATTGGTCCGTGTGTGTGTCTGTCTGTAAACAAAATATCTCGAGAACGGTAAGAGCTAGAGACTTGAAATTTGGTATGTAGCTGTCAAATGTGACAAGGATGCGACACGAAACTTTTGGTTAAGACCGGCGCAACGCTTGGCGGCATTTTAGCGCTTTTTGGCGTTTTTCGGTGTAATTTAACAATATCTTGGGAACGGTATAAGCTAAAGTTCATAAATGTGACAAGGATGCAACACAAAACGTTTGGTAAAAATAGGTGCTGCGGTTGGCGGTATTTTGACCGCTTTTTGGCGGCTTTCGACCGCTTTTTGGCGGCTTTCGACCGCTTTTTGGCGGTTTTCAGCTATACTGACTAAACGGTTAGAGATATTGTAAAAGTTAC
>NW_007383206.1:0-1921 GCF_000475195.1 Diaphorina citri | reverse complement strand
TTATATTGCTCGCATAGGACTGAAAAGTCCCTTTACTCCAGCAGTGGGCTACTACTATTATTGTGGTCAAATTCTCAAATTATATTGAGGATAAAATTCCATACCTCGGCTGGGATTGAACCCACGCCCTCCTGTTTACCAGGCGAGCGCCTTGACCACTACACCACCGAGGCAGGTAGGCAGAAGTGCTACTCTAAACTTGGCTGGATATGTGGCTATTCAGTAAGTTTTTCTCATCTAGTGGATAAAATTTCATGCCTCACCTGGCATTGAGCTCGCGCCCTCTTGATTGACAGGCAAACGCCTTGACCACAGCACAGACACCGCTAGTTCTAATTTGACTCACAGAGTGTGCTAACTTCTCATAATGATTCATAAATAATGCATAAGGTCTTGTTTACTTTTACTCGTCTGTATTCTATTCTAATGGACTATGAATGGATAGTATTGGATAGGTATCTTAACTATCTATATTCTATCTGCAAGGTGCCTACTTTATGGTTATAGGTAAGTACTTTTATCTGTTTGTGCCAACTTTTACACCAAGGTACCTACATTTACCTACTTGACAGCTTGAAACAATGTTTCACATAAGTACATAAGAGATTTATGAAAAGTAGGTACCTATAGGTATGGACAATATTATAACCTAAGTAAATAATAGGTACTTTTTTATGGAGACTATTTAGCCCAAGTAAATAACACATTTGTGTTATATAGGTAAGTACTTTTATCTGTTTGTGCCAACTTTTACACCAAGGTACCTACATTTACCTACTTGACAGCTTGAAACAATGTTTCACCTAAGTACATAAGAGATTTATGTAAAGTAGGTAGGTATAGACAATATAACCTAAGTAAATAATAGGTACTTTTTTATGGCGACTATTTAGCCCAAGTAAATAACACATTTGTGTTAAATAGATGGTAGGTAGGTACTTGAAGAGATTACTAGATAGAAGGTATGTATGTATCTATCTACTGGAAGAGAGTTTTTGTGAGGAAAAAAAAAACCCATGTTACCTATCCAAATGGAGTAGCATGGTAAGATTGAGTTTGTTATGCAAATTTCTTTTCATTTTTGAAGTAGGTAGGTAAGGTTTCTCTCTTGAATTGACTACCAAAGTAGGTACCTACCTAATTAGGTATTTCATGGTGATGTGCACTGCACATTGTGCAGTCACTGCAGTTGTGTTTGTAGCTGGCTATCTAATATATAAAAATGAATGTGTGTGTGTTTGTTTGTTCGAACATTATGCCTGGCCAAACGGCTCATCCGATTGCTATGAACGTGAACACTTATTGCTTGCACTCCCGTGAAGGTTATAGGCTATTTTCCGGTTCGTTTTTGTTAAGCTACGCCGAGCAAGACCACCAAATGGATGAGTGACATGAACGGCCATGCCTTAAGGATTTACTAGCAGAATTTACGGCTAGTAAGCTATAAGATATTATCTGATGTACCTACCTACCTAGCCATAGGTAGTTACCTAATTCGTAGGTACTGCATACATATCGATTCAATTTCTTTTATTACCTTATCTTCATCTATTGGGTTTTAGATTAACATTTTAGAAATTATTACTGAGTATATCTGAATTTATGTGTTTTCCATAATTCTTTTTCACCGAAAATATTCAAGGAAAGTTCCTTGTTTTCTAAGCCAATGCGACTTGCGTGGGATCCAAGGAATGATTTTCCTTTCTAATGCCAGCCGCTCGCACTCGGACTGTCTGACAAACAACCGGAAAGTGTTTGGCAAGAGAAGCTTCAGACCTAGGTCTGTCAGACCTTTTGAGCGTAGGTGGCTGGACTAAGGCGTCCTCTGTTAAAAACGGACTTTTGTTTTGCTAATATCGCCAGTAGGTAGGTAAAAACGACCTGAAAAGTAGGTTATCTGTAGGTAAAATCGACCTCAAAA
>NW_007383205.1:0-5810 GCF_000475195.1 Diaphorina citri | reverse complement strand
TTAGGTAGGTACATAGGTACTGATTTTCTCTAACCACGATCGAATAAACTACGGGCTAAAAAATTCCCGGAGGGACGGACCCAGCTTGTTATAAACTGTTTTTCCACCAGATGAAATACGAGAGATCAATACCCTTCCCCTCTACCTATGCCTTTTGCCCTTAATCCTTTCCTATTCCACTCTACCTCTAACCTATCCTTCTCTCTTTCCCTTATAATCCTTTCCTCTACTTCCTGATCTATCCTATCCCTGCAACCCTTTTAACAACTCACTCATATTTCTTCTGCTTTTTCAAATGTAGAAATCAAAAGCAGGAAAACTAAAAAAAGTACCTAAATATTTCTATGACTTTAGTCCGTTCAGTGCCAAGTCTATTTTCATGACTGAAGCTTGTTATAAACTGTTTTTCCACCAGATGAAATACGAGAGATCAATACCCTTCCCCTCTACCTATGCCTTTTGCCCTTAATCCTTTCGTATTCCACTCTACCTCTAACCTATCCTTCTCTTCCTCCCTTATAATCCTTTCCTCTACTTCCTGATCTATCCCTGCAACGCTTTTAACAACTCACTCATATTTCTTCTGCTCTTTTCAAATGTAGAAATCAAAAGCAGGAAAACTAAAAAAAGTACCTAAATATTTCTATGACTTTAGTCCGTTCGGTACCAAGTCCATCTTCATGACTGACAACGTTCTCTGGATCCGTTTCAATTTTCAAACGATATCCGTCTCTTCATTTTGAGAAAGCTTGCGGTTATGTCAGTAAGTTCTATTCACAGGATACTTCTGAGGTTTGTTCTTGGAACCAGGGCCTTCTATAGTCTCACGGGGTGGGGCCCCGGAGATAAATCCAACAATTTATTATTTACTAACAAAAAATATTAGGTACCTAATTGTTTTATTTTTCTTTTCAATAACTGACCATCGAAAATTTCAGCCGATTACACTACTTTCCTTATTATTATAGGATAAGGAAAGTAAAACTGCTGGGTCTGGGCCCCCTTGAAGGGCCCCCAGGGGAAAATGGGACTGGATGGACCCCCCCTGTGGAGGGCCCTACTTCCAACTGTCTATTCTACACTGTTCTTTTTGTAACCAAATATTTCAAGTTTGTTTCTATCTTGCATTTTCATTTTTAGCACTTTAATTTTAAAAGTGGGTATCTATCGCTTTCAGAGCTGTGAAGATTTCTCACGTACCTTCTTTCTTAGCTTTGGGGACTATAAGACCTCTCTACAGTTCTCTCTATCAAACCCCTTCTTCTTCTTCTTGTAAGTATCTTGTATCAAATTTTGGCTGGCTCACCAACAAAAATTCATCTTTGGTATCATAACAGCTTTGAGATAAATCGACTTTTTATTGGAAGAAAAACGACAACAATAATTTTCTCTTGTCACATGTATCCATAGGTAACAGATATGCCAAGCCAAAGATATAGGGAGCTTTCAATTTTGAACTTTAGCTTTATCTTGACACGCTTTTCTTTTTTCGAGAGAGTTCACAGTATGGAAAATTTTCACAAGACAATACTCTCGGAAAAAAAGGGATGTCTAGTTATTTTTTGCTAGTTTTCCAGATGTGACATCTATACTTTTTATAGTACTCTTATTGTTCATTTTCTTTACTGCAAGTTGATAGGGTGAAATGTTTTCTCCGTGTGGGTAGGATGATGCGACCCTCGGCTGATGTTACCAGCTCGAGAAAACTATGATAGGCTTGATAGGCCAATAGGATTCCCCTATCCAAAATAGAATGGACTATGCTACACGAATGAGAAAAGGATTTCAGATTATAAGCTTCTACATCTACGTACACGGGTATTGATTGTTTCGTAAGAGATGAGATTTCCCGAATAAAATGGCTTTGGAATTGATAGAGGGCCAAGGTCTCGAATACAACAGAAACCGGAGAATAACAGTTGCAACTTACAATTTCATTTTATTGAAATTCAAAACCAAATACCACTTATTTTTCATTCTTCTCTCATCATCTGAGACTTTTGTATTGACTGTCTGTGGTTTCACACCAAACGTTCTCTGGATCCGTTTCAATTTTCAAACGATATCCGTCTCTTCATTTTGAGAAAGCTTGCGGTTATGTCAGTAAGTTCTATTCAGGATACTTCTGAGGTTTGTTCTTGGAACCAGGGCCTTCTATAGTCTCACGGGGTGGGGTCCCGGAGATAAATCCAACAATTTATTATTTATTTGGGGTTCCTCTCAAAAAGTTCGAATTTCAATTAATTCTGTCTGGCTGGGGGACGGTAAACAGTGAGCTAATAGACCAGTCTACACCTTAACCAGTCTTGCTGACACTTCTTAAAAAGGTTTATAAAATATATAAATGCATGAGAAAAATGTCTTCCCCGCTGGGATTCGAACTCGGGTCTCCTGTGTAACGGACGAGTGCAATGAAGAGATTAATGAAGAAAATATGGCTACGGGGAATTTTTTCCTCTACGGATGGGGTTTTAAATTTATTATTTATTTTTTTTTTTTAATTTCATCTGGCAACACTGTTACTTCCTGAAGAGATTAATGAAGAAAATATGGCTACGGGGAATTTTTTCCTCTACGGATGGGGTTTTAAATTTATTTATTTATTTTTTTTTAAATTTCATCTGGCAACACTGTTACTTCCTCTCTAGCTTGCCACTTGTTGACATAGGTACATACTTCCCGTCTTTTGTTTTTAAATTTTGTCAATCTTGCAGATCTCGCTTATAAATGCATGAGAAAAATGTCTTCCCCGCTGGGATTCGAACTCGGGTCTCCTGTGTAACGGACGAGTGCAATGAAGAGATTAACGAAGAAAATATGGCTACGGGGAATTTTTTCCTCTACGGATGGGGTTTTAAATTTATTTATTTTTTTTTTTTTTTAAATTTCATCTGGCAACACTGTTACTTCCTCTCTAGCTTGCCACTTGTTGACATACATACTTCCCGTCTTTTGTTTTTAATTTTTGTCAATCTTGCAGATCTTGCTTCTCATTTGTTTTCTTTTTACTTTCTATTATTTTTTTAGTTTTTACTCTAAATTGTTCAGTATAGGTATGCTGTAAGTACTGTAAGAAGTACCTACATGTTACTGGTTACTGGACATGGACAAGTTCTATTTTACAACTACACACTCGTACTACGTGATTAGCTTGTGCTTTTTTGCTTTTGTTTTGAAGTAACCTTACGATTACGAAATTACCAAAAAAATCCTTTATATAACGTATATTAAGGGAAGATACTTGCTTTAGGATTGTTTTAAACTAGTTTAGAGCCCCGGAAAATGAAAACCCCCACTAAATTCGGACATAAAGTTCTTTTTATATTAATATAATACCTAATAATAATGAACTTTATTATACCTACTGTATTACCTGTTCCCCTCTACTTACCCATTTATTTTATTATTATATTATTTGTTAGAAATACCATAGCTTTCTAAAATTGTGTTTATGAAAATAAAAAAAAAACCTGCTTTTGTAATTCATTAAAAATAGGCCTATTTTTTTATGAGTTGATTTGATGTTGTTTGTTTCTTTATTTATTTTTTGTGTTGTTTTTTTTTTTAATGAAAAAGTGAATTCACCTTCTGATTTTTAAAAAAAAAAGAAAAAAAAAAAAAAAGAAAAAAAACACCCTGCATACCTACTCAGAAGAAAAAAAAAATCGAACTCAACTCGGGAAAAAATACGGCTTTATTTAAGACTTTTTTGTGGTTTTATTTTAATTATGTGCATAGGGATTTTAGGGGACTTTCTTCCAAAATCTAGGGACTTTTTTTCTTTCGATCTAGGATATATTTTTTCCATCTGGAAACAGCGCTTTGTTCTTTTTTTACTCAAATCTTCAGAGATCATTCAGTCGGAAACTTCGAATTCGCAATCTAGTATGTTGCTTTAACCGTTACATGTTTATATTGTTTATATTTAAGTAAAAAAAAGAAAAAAAAGCAAGGAAGGGGGGCGGGGGGAACAAAAAAGCAGTTAAATTTAAAACCAATCCTAAAGCAAGGCATCTTCCCCTATATAAAGGATTTTTTGGTGATTTTCCGAATCGTAATTGACGTATACCTATTTACCTCAAGAATAATAATTATGGACGCTGACACCGTAAACTTACTCACCTCGTGCGGGTCTTGATCACCTGAATTGAACACTTCCAACGTAAGTACGTTAACCATCAGAACATCAACTAGGTCAATTTTACACAAGTATACATATATTCAGAAGGAGGGTAATGGTAGGGTGACCATAATTTTTTTTGGCCAAGCCGGACACGGTCCTTTTTGTGACGGGGGGGGGGGGGGGGGGGTGGGGTGAGGTACAAACATACCTAAAGGCTTAGCTCCTGATTTGTATCAGTTAGATATGTACCTATGTTACAACCTGCCTCTGCACTACACACTTACACAGTCAATATACCTACATTTTATTTTCAAATATTTTGAACATAATATTGTACAATATTGGAATCGTAAAATGGATTTTTTCCCGGGCTCATTGCTCTCAATGATAATATTAGGTTCGGACCAGCTAAAGCAGGACATCATTGCTCTCAATGATAATATTAGGTTCGGACCAGCTAAAGCAGGACAATATCGGGACTTTGGGCGAAAGCGGGACATTTTAGCGTCCCCAGAGGATTTCTCGGGACAGCGGGACCAGAGGCTCCAAAGCGGGACTGTCCCGCCGAAAGCGGGACATATGGTCAGCCTAGTAATGGGTAATATACATACACATACCCACTCATGGAAAATTTAAAAGAACATTGTTGATTTCCCATCTTAGCCCACATGTAGGTAGGTATTGGTATTTTGGTCTTGAAATTTGACATTGAAGATCTTTTGTATGTAAATTATAATATGTGAGTACCTATGTTTCAATTTTCTTTTTTGGTACCTACTTACCTATAAGTAGTTCAAACCAAATTGAACCCTTAAAAAAAGTGAATTTTGGGTTTATAGGGGAAGATTCTGTACCAATCTACCTTTATCTACCATTAATTTTATCACTGGCACTGGTACCTATGTTTCAATTTTCTTTTTTGGTACCTACTTACCTATAAGTAGTTCAAACCAAATTGAACCCTTAAAAAAAGTGAATTTTGGCTTTATAGGGGAAGATTCTGTACCAATCTACCTTTATCTACCATTAATTTTATCACTGGCACAGTTCCAGTTTCAGTTAAATTCTCAAACTGGAAAAATCCTTCTTTATAAAGGAAGGTAATTGCTTCAGGAGTGTTCTAAATGTAGTTTTAAGGGGTGCAATGTAAAAAAAGTGACCAAAATTACTATTAGTTAATTAGTGAGAAATTATTTAACTAGAAAAAATGATAAATCACTTCATAAAAAAAATAATAATAATAAATAAAAAAATAAAGAATATTCCCTTCTTTCACCTTATAGAAGGGAGAGACATAAGTCGTATTTTTTTATGTAAATAAAACGAATAAAACAAAGAATTTCCATTTTTTTAACCAAATATTTTTTTTTATTTTCTTCAGTTTATTGGATTTATTTACGAATATTTTTGGAAATATTTCGAATAGGATTTTTTCAGAAGGGAGAGACATAAGTCGTATTTTTTTATGTAAATAAAACGAATAAAACAAAGAATTTCCATTTTTTTAACCAAATATTTTTTTTTATTTTCTTCAGTTTATTGGATTTATTTACGAATATTTTTGGAAATATTTTGAATAGGATTTTTTCTTATTTATTTGTCCGCCATGTTTATTTAGTTTTTTTTTTGAGCGGCAATTTTTAATTTTATAATTAATTTATTATTTATTATTCTTGAAATTTGAAAT
>NW_007383204.1:0-2500 GCF_000475195.1 Diaphorina citri | reverse complement strand
TCCTTCTTCCGATGGGCTCTTCTCCACATCTAGTTAGTTCTCTATGTTTAAATTAATCCCTTTGAATTGCAAACTTTTCACAATGGATGAAAAATCAGAGGCGAATCCTGCAAGTGGAAACTAGGGGGAGCAGTGCTTTCATTCCTTTCTATGGTTCCCCAACCCTTACTTATCACTTGCTGAAAATAGTAAGTCACTGATTTAGTGATTGAACTTTTGGATTAGTTGTATTCTCCTTTTGGAATTTCCCCTTTTTAGTCCGTCCTTCCTTTATTATTACAATAGTAATAAAAAAAGGTATAAGGGACGGACTATTGTATTCGCTTCGGTGTCTGTCTGTCAGTCTGTCTGTCCGTCAGTCAGTCAGTCAGTCTGTCCTCATAGAAGGACTTATCCAAACCTGGTCGACCTATATATCAAATTAAAGGTCCAGAAAACCATAAAGCCAGAAAACCAAAAAAACTGGTTTTTGCGGGATTATTTTCATATTTTCTCACACAAATGAGCTCTGATCTTGAAATTTGTCGTGACGACCTATGAACTCAAAGCGAAAAAGTTTTAGATAACACTTCAGTCGATCATTTAAGACCGGTTTTAGCGTCACCTATGTTAAGCTACGCCGAGAAAGGCCAATAAATGGATGGGTGACTTAAACATTATATTGGGGATTTTTTTTTTTCACATTTTCTCACACAAATGAGCTCTAATCTTGAAATTTTTCGCGACGACCTATGAACTCAAAGCGAGAAAGTTTTAGGTAACACTTCAGTCGATCATTTAAGACCGGTTTTAGCGTCACCTATGTTAAGCTACGCCGAGAAAGGCCAATAAATGGATGGGTGACTTAAACATTATATTGGGAATAAAGGGAGAACGGGCTCTAGTCTTGATTTTAAATCATTACATGAAAGTAAAATCAAAAAATCAAATCAAGAATGATAATAAACTGAATATTAATTAAATTAGGTAGGTACAAAGGTATTCTTTAACCATCACGATCGAATAAACTACGGGCTAAAAAATTCCCGGAGGGACGGGCCCAGCATGTTTGGTGTGATAGCGCCTGTGTACTAAACCGTGGGAAATCCAAGATGGCGCTCCATCGGAATCGGTTTTGTTTCCGAAAATAATAATAAATTCCTACAACTACCTATCCCAAGTACACCAGCAAATAGGAAAACTACCTATACAGGGTGTCCCAGAACTTGAAAAACAATTGAAGCATAAATTCTGGGACACCCTGTATGTGGGTTTATGTGTAGATTTCCCATTGGAAAAGCTCACTCTACGCCACTGATAGAAAAGTATAATCTCCAGTCAAGAGCATTACAAGTACTATAGTTCTGTTCACGAGTACTATGCTCTATGAGTATTGAGTATGCTCTTCTATCTCTTTACTGAAGAGACTTGCATACCTGAATGCGCCCATATTGCCTAATGAAATACGAATTGTTTGAGTAAGTGTAGTGGTACCTATTTGTGATACGTTTACTATGTGAAATGACTGATTGTATAGACCAGAGATGTGGCGTATGGTACAGGTGGGCCAATAAATGGTACGTTTTTTAGGTGGTCGAATAAATGGTACACTTATCCTATATGACTGCGTACCACCTAAAATGTATCCGCGTACCACCGGTTGAGAACCTCTGGTATAGACTATAGACTACAACTGCTACATAGATAAAGGTAAGTTGAATTTTCCTTTCGAAATTTCCTCCCTCCTAGAGCTCGTTTTCCCTTTCCTATGGTTTAGTACGGGCGCTAAAAGAGAGGAGAAATTCCAAAAGGAAAATATAGGTAACTATTCCTGAATGGGCTTTTACATTTACTTACTACAAGAATGAAGTTTCGTTTTGTTCAAATCAGTATCAGTATATTATAAGCTTGGAAGGGAGGAGAGTGTCTTGTAAGCGCTAGGTTGCGGATGCGATTCCCACCCGGGGCGAATTTTTATCATGAACAGATGGGGTTCACTCTCGAAACAGCTGACTTTCTTCGCTTTCGGTCCGATGAGACTTCAGGAGTTACAGTTCTCTCTGTCAAACCTCTTTTGAAAAAATCGGTTTGTTCAATTTTATTTTACCTATATGCAGCTACCTTTTGTACCCACACTTTGAAAAGCGTTTACACCACACTTGGGCCACTTAGGGAAAAGGTCGACACAGGAAGAAAGGGGACAATCAGCATTTAACACCACACAGCAAAACACCAAGGCAATGCATTCGTATAATCCCCAATGACACTATTGCAAAGGGGAAAGCAATGCCTCTTTAGATAATATTCAGCACTTCTGCTGACAAAGCAGTCTAGGTATAATGAAAAAATTAATACCATGCCTTGGAGAACGAGATATGATCTTCGTCCTGTAGAAAGCACGGCCGTACCCTGTCCCCAGCGTTCTCCGTTCAAGCTCTCTCGTCTAATACTGTTCTCTAACCTCCTACTTCCCTAATACCCCCCCATGTCACATCATGTGAGCTGACAACACAGAAGTACA
>NW_007383203.1:0-6077 GCF_000475195.1 Diaphorina citri | reverse complement strand
AGAGCGATCAGTGTGTGAACTATGAAATGTGAAATGTGAATGAGTGAATGGATCTCGTTCTTATAATATAAGATTAGTTAAAGCGTTGCTTGTTATTTTAACAAGAGTCAAGTACATAAATTCAAGTTTATGCATATAGATACTCAGATGCAAAACTTAGGCCTATACCTGATAATATCATATTTAGACTCTTTTATTTTATTTTTTTTACTATATTAATTCTTGTAATAGGATTCTTTGATGAGCTACAGCTACCAGAGTGCTGAAACACTCATCCTCCAGGAATCAGGAAGCTATCACAGAAGAGGTGAAGATGACTTATGGCACCAGGAAGAAAATGAGGCAATGTGCATTGTATTGAAAATGTAGTAAAAAGTAAAAATACTAATGAGAACAGGAGCAGGCTGAGATTTTTTTTTTTTACTATATTAATTCTTGTAATAGGATTCTTTGATGAGCTACAGCTACCAGAGTGCTGAAACACTCATCCTCCAGGAACCAGGAAGCTATCACAGAAGATGTGAAGATGACTTATGGCACCAGAAAGAAAATGAGGCAATGTGCATTGTATTGAAAATGTAGTAAAAAGTAAAAATATCAATGAGAACAGGAGCAGGCTGAGAACAAACGAAATATTATTACACATGCCTTTGTTAAATGTAGCTACATATTTACTATTAAATTTGTATAGTAGACATAAAAAATAAAATCTACAAAAAGGTATAGAATTTTCCTCGACAAAGGCAGTTACTCCTCTCATCTAAAAGGCAGTTACTACTCTCATCTAAATATATATGTAAATTCTTCTCATACTCTTTTCATCTGAATAATTCACAGAGAGAAGTTTGCCAATAATTGCCCACATGATTTGGGCTGCGACAGTACCATGGATACTGCCATTATTCACATGGTAATTTCTGCACACGAGTGAAACAGAAGAAAATGTTTGTACAGAAGACATTGGTGCAGTGTCAATTGACCTGAATCAGTGCCGGCGCTACAGTAGGGGAGAGATTAAAAATAAAATAATGAACAAACTGTGGCATATAATCTGGATCCTGAAAGACCCCAAAAAAATCTACCCTGAGAAGCCAAGTGGCCACATACGGCATTGGATTAAAAATAAAATAATCAGCAAACTTTGGAATATAATCTGGATCCTGAAAGACCCCAAAAAATCCACCTCGGGAGGCCAATAAGAGATTAAAAATAAAATAATGAACAAACTGTGGCATATAATCTGGATCCTGAAAGACCCCAAAAAAATCTACCCTGAGAAGCCAAGTGACCACATACGGCATTGGATTAAAAATGAAATAATCAGCAAACATTGGAATATAACCTGGATCCTGAAAGACCCCAAAAAATCCACCCGGGAGGCCAATAATCATCTTCGAGACTGGATTGAAAATAAAATGATGGACGAGCTTTGGATTGGGTCCAGGAACAGTTAAATCATTACATGAAAGTAAAATCAAAAAATCAAATCAAAAATAATAATAAACTGAATATTAAACAAATTAGGTAGTGGATTGGGTCCAGGAACAGTGCGCTGCAGGTAATCAACTATACAAGCAGGTTTAGAATACAAATGATATTTCTTTGCGCTTTTTTATTTGTCCTCTACCTCTCTTACCTTCTTTTTTTCTTCAATCAGATCAGAAAGGAGAACAGACTTGGAAGCTCTGACTGCATCATCAGGGTGTCATTGCAGTTACAGATGTGGTGAAGAATGATGCTACAATGCATACATATCTTGAGAGCTTCAACATTTTATGCTAGAGAAGAGTTTACTTTTGATGAAGTGTTAGATTTTGAGAATTTAAGTAATCAGATGACGCCAAACATGACTTTCGCTGTTACCGATATGTTATCTTGATTTCAAATTAAAAGTGTCCACAAAAGTTGACATCCTTTAATAATAATTTAATTTGAACAAAATAATAAAGAAAGCGATGACATTGGAGAAATGGCAAAAAATACATAGTTGCAACTGTCACAATTGCAAGAAACACTGTTCTCTTTACACTAGTAATACATGTTTGTAATTTACAGCACGTAAGAAGTACATGAAATTCATAAAGTCCAGGGAATTGAATTTTCCAAACTTCTCCAAACTAATGAACACACCCTGTATGCAAAGGTAACCTAATAATACAAGTATGTCACGTTCCCAGACTCTCACATATTGTAAGCACAACCACTAAGAGTAGCAAAAAACACTGATGTGTGAAAACTGCATTCGTTTATACGGGACAACCAGCAAGTTATGCACATTTAATAAAAGGAACCACAATGTTGTGGACCGGGGTAGCTTCGATTCAAGTGAAGCACAAATTAAATTCTTGAGCCACCTAACCTTGGTGTGAACACCTCGGTACAGATTTCTTATTGCCGAAGCACATTTAATAAAAGGAACCACAATGTTGTGGACCGGGGTAGCTTCGATTCAAGTGAAGCACAAATTAAATTCTTGAGCCACCTAACCCTGGTGTAAACACCTCGGTACAGATTTCTTATTGCCGAAATAGTAGGTTAAAGATAAAGCTACCAGTTTTTGGTAAGCACTTAACCAAATGGGAGACCAGTATACATTGAGTGCTCAAACAAAATGAAAGGTATTTGTTTTGATAAGACATTGTAAATTTGAATTCCAAAACGAATCGAATGATACTAAAAATGTCACACGTTGAAGTAACTACTGAGGCAAAAGCAGATGTCTTTCTATCAGGTGAACTGAAAACGGTAAGTGTGATACTCGATATTAAAGCTAGAACTGATGTCGATTAAACACCAATAATCCGTTCCCAATACAAACTGGTAGCAATTTTCCTTGCGGACACTGTAAAACAGTCCTAATTAGTTACATATTAATTAGAACCTACATAAAAATGCTATATGTAAACACCAATAATCCGTTCCCAATACAAACTGGTAGCAATTTTCCTTGCGGACACTGTAAAACAGTCCTAATTAGTTACATATTAATAAGAACCTACATAAAAATGCTATATAATGCATACATATCTTGAGAGCTTCAACATTTTATGCTAGAGAAGAGTTTACTTTTGATGAAGTGTTAGATTTTGAGAATTTAAGTAATTAGATGACGCCAAACATGACTTTTGCTGTTACCGATATGTTATCTTGATTTCAAATTAAAAGTGTCCACAAAAGTTGACATCCTTTAATAATAATTTAATTTGAACAAATAAAGAAAGCGATGACATTGGAGAAATGGCAAAAGTTTTATCTTTTGTCATCAAATAGAATAGACTTAACCCTGTTTATTCATCTCCAGTAGGATTTACTAGTACATGAAGTCCCTTTAACCTGCTAGGTTTTATATTTGCACTTTATATTTATTTTTCAGCCTCCTCCACATAATTACAGTTTGGAATGAACAGTCGAATTTTCAATATGTATGTTATATCAGTGAGAAGACCTTAAGATAGAACATCGAAATGACAAAAGAGAAAGATATTATGAAGGAAAAAGTAAGAGAGAAAGATATGTGAACAAAAAGCCAACAGAGAAATGGTGTATGAAAAAGAAAGAGGTGAAGTAAACCGGGAGAAGGAAGAAAACATAAGGTACATTTGGGAATATAAGGGATAAGAAACAAACAAGGAGTATGAGGGGATACAGTTATTATTAGTAAGATTTCGCAGACATAAAGTAAACATTACCTTTTACCATAAAATAAGACGCTAAGGAAACAAGGTATTTGGATAAACTTTGATACAGTCGCAAGGTAAAGAGGGAATTCTTTACATGTGTAGAAGGTAGACTATAACATATTTTGTACAGAAATGTCTGCGTTTTTCCTTTGTATGAGAAATTCCACGAGAACACTCCATGTATAAACATAAAGGTAGAATAACGTACGCTGCCAACATACTTTCGTAATCAAAGGAACTCTTAGATTATTTATGTAGGTCCTTACATCGGTGTATGTTAAAGTACAGAAATGTCTGCGTTTTTCCTTTGTATGAGAAATTCCACGAGAACACTCCATGTATAAACATAAAGGTAGAATAACGTACGCTGCCGACATACTTTCGTAATCAAAGGAACTCTTAGATTATTTATGTAGGTCCTTACATCGGTGTATGGTAAAGGAAGAAACCCAGGGGAAGAATAGCTACATTATACGCAAGAATAGATAGGTACAAAAATAATTGGGGGCAAAATCGTTTTCCTCAGATTTTCCATGATTTACATACCCATGTAAAATTCATTTCGAATGGAGAAAATACAATCTTAATTTTATAAGGCACACAGAACATACCTAGGAAAATAATAGATATGCACATGGAATTCTAACTGAAGATGAATGAAGTGAAAAATTTCTTTTCACCTCAGAGTAAGGTAGGTACCATGTATACTGTTTAAGTCTAACACTTCATAGCAATAATAACAGTACCAAAACTAATCTCCAATGACAATAATATTGTACATATTATGTAAATCAATAATAATGAATTTCGAACGTTAGAGAAACAGGGTAAAAATTGATGAAAATGAAAAGGGAAACCTCCCTTTAAAAGAGTCCAAATCTAAATATCCTCAGGCCAATTTTCAAATAATATCCTTTCCTTTAAGAAAACTTTTATCAAAATCCATAAAAATCAGCAAGTTTTTGGGACTTTCAATCGAGCACCTTTTGATGTTGCTGAACAACTAACAAAACTTTTCCTACATCTTCTACTATAAATACAGGTAAATGCATAATATACAATTTATTGTTGAACATACCCAATGTAATATTCAAGGTTTATATGGGATTTGACTTCTCCCTCATTTTTCCAACTTCCCAAACATTTCCAGGCCTTCTGATCCGTATTCCAAATCCTGCTCCCTCTGCTGATAATGAAGGGAACATGATGTTGAATATTGAATTCAACATATAAAACGCTGCCCGTATATCAGTAGACCAGATCTAAAGTAGCTTTTCACAAAACGTGGGAACGATCAAGTGGAGGCAAAGAGAGGGGAAAAATCCGAGAGGTTGGGAGAAAAAGTTTAGGACGTGTTAACGGAGGAAAAATCTGCTCCATCATTGCCACGAGCTTTTTAATAATTCCCCCTTCCCCGGAAATATGTTCCCCTTACTCTTCTCCCTTACATTGTTCTGTTTTTATGTTCCCATATTCAATATTCATACACGATACATGAGTCGTCTGCGGGACTCATAGAATTTTAATGCGGTTTAAATATTGGACATTTTGCTCCCGCAAATTTATACTAAGAGATAACAAAACTATGTACATTGCAGTTAATCACTTTCGGAAATTGACTTTTTTCCGCTCCCCAAAATCAAAATTTAGAAACAGGTATGTATACCCATCACAATGTGGCTGAATTATGGGGAGCAGAATAGAACAGCCAGTCTTCTAGGCAGAAAAGGGGCATTGGGCATTATTACGAGTTTTATTAAATGTATTATTATTATTAATTTTTTTAATAAAAAACTCGAGATTTAATCAAAATATGGTAAAGTGAAACAAGTTGATGCATAAAATTCATAAAAAATAATAAGCTCTCCACCATGAACTCATAAATTGTATTAAAAAATATACCTTAATTAAGTAATTGCCAAAAAAAGAACAAAATTTAAGAACTATATGAAATTTTCAGACAGGAACTAATAAAACTGAAGGACACAACTTTGGATTTGGAAACAAAAATTTTGGGTGGTGCATTTAAAATCACAAGATCAAGGATCTAAATAAATAATAATGATCAAAAAATGGCACGTGATTTCAATTACTATGGCCAGACAGGTTTTATAAGTCGTTTTTTCGCTGGTAGGGCGAACAGCTCATCATACAGTAACTGGTATGAGACTGAGAGAACCATCAATAACAGAACTATCCAGTGACATGCGGGATAGACATTAGACAGTGTTCAAATGGTCACCGGTCCAGAGTTCTAAGAAGTAACTCCAAAATTTATAAAACAATTAGGCACATAATTGATCATTAATCACCCAGTATGAATTAAAAAAATCTGGTGTGAACATCACACGACTTTCCTTATCCTATTGAATGATGCTTATTTGAGTGTTCTTTTAC
>NW_007383202.1:0-6078 GCF_000475195.1 Diaphorina citri | reverse complement strand
ATTATAGATAAAAAATACGTCTGATGTATGTTAGGTATTTATTTAATAAAATTTCAAATCCGTATCGTCAGCTGTAGTTGCATTATTTGTCCAACATGCTCCAAACGCTTCATTTGAATTATTTCTGGGTCTTTTTCGGGAGGTTACACCCAATAACTCTGTGATTAGTGACAGGGGTAGAACCCAAAAATCTGCCCCCACGAAACCTTACCAGATGTTGATACTATGTTTGTTATCGCGGGCTATCATAGACATTTTTTCTGCCCTTAATTTTTTGCCCTTTTTTTCCCCCTTGATTTTTTTTTTCTCCCGAAAATATTCCACGCCTATCAAAAAGAATTAGATTTAAATGAAGCATGCGTTCCAAAATAAATTATATGAACTAAAATTGAGAAATAAATTTAACTAAATGTTGGGTGACCCAGGAGGGGTAGGTGACACGCAAAAAATCCAACGTTTTACGGTTCTAAACTAAATGTTGGGTGACTCCAGAGGGTTAGGTGACCCGCAAAAAAATCCAACGTTTTACGGTTCTACCACGGAACGCGATTGCAACGATTCTTTACCGCCGATTTCGTGAGGTATCCAATTTCAAACATTTGTTCAAAATTTCAAACATTTGTTTAAAATTTGAAACATTTATTTAATTATGCCACACATAGCCTTGATGCTTAGCGTGTAAATAAATAAATAAATAAATAATTTAATTATGATGGGGAAAAGATGCAGTGTCCCTTATTTAATTTTGATAGGAAAAGATACATTGTCCCCCTTTTGTTTTTCGGGTTGATTTACTCGAAAAATAGCGTGAAATTTGGGACAGAATTCGACAGAAAATGATACACAGTTGGAGCATTTTTACATGTTCTTTTTGTTTTTCTCATACTCTGTTTTTCTTCCTATCCTTCCCTTACTTGTTCACTGGGTGCACTCAGACACTCTTGGATCAAATCGGGGATTAGACACGCTGTCGGTCTAATATACATGCTCAATACAAGTTGTCATGCTCAATTCCTGCTGTCATGTCTCATACATGCTGTCGGTTCCAGACGGTTAGAGGGGGAGTGGGTAATTTGATACACCCCCACATGGCGAGGGAGGAGGTTGGGGTGGGTGGTGTCATGGTGATGGATAAATCAGGCTGCGAAGATAGCTTGCGATCGTACAAGATGTTCAGAGAGTTTCAGAAAGAAGAAAAATTCAAGTTGTTTATAATGGTGATTTTGTTTTGCCAGAGGTCGGAATATCAATGGTCCAAAATAGTCCAAACACCCTATTGCCCTTTTTCAGCCCAGTATAAAAACCAACAACACTTTCGGGTCACTCTTCTATCAAGGTAGGCCGAGTAGCGTGTCTGCCTTGTAAGTGCTAGGTCGCGAGTTCGATTCCCGCACGGTGTAGACTTCATCCTAAACAGGTAAGGTTCGTTCTCGGAACGGCTGGCTCTCCTATCCTGTCCTCTTGCTCTCATCGATTTGGAATACCACCGTTCTTACAGTTCCCTCTATCAAAAATCTCTTTAAAAGGCTATCCGATTACCGTCCCATGCTGTGTAAGTACTGTGATACTGTGACTTCTATTGAACTTATAGTAGGAATTGGACTTATTTTTCATTTCCAAGTCACCCTGTACATGGACTTACACGTTTTGGGTTGCCCAGATGTCTTTCCTTACGGGTTACTAGTAAAATGTCACCCCTACAAATATGTTAAACCGGAGGGGATTAGTAGGCCGTATTATAAATCACCGAGTAGATTTTAAAACATGTGACTGCTCCAGTGATGAGATTTTAAGTCTTTAATATTAGGCTCCCTAGGATGTTGCCATATGGCACACACTACATAATTAGTATGTAGGTCTATATCTTTTTGATGATTTTTAACACTTTCGCTGTTGTTTAATCAAACTTAACTAGTGGCTCAGTGAAATTGTAGAACTCACCCAGAAGAAAAATGAAAGAAATTCGGTTATTTGTTTCGCTATAATTCATTCATTTTGGGTTTGGGTTCCGAGACCGAAATCTTTTGAGAAAAAATTCCTCTTGCAATACAAGAAGGACACAATTTGACTCGATTGATCAACGGCGGACAAACCGTTCGAAGGACACAGACCGACAGACAAACAAACAAACTGACGTTAAATTCTAAAATGTTAGATTATCAGTTTGTCTTCTTTAACACCAGCAAAAATCCATCTTGGAACAATGCAAAATTTGGAGAAAAAATATTCCTTGGCAGCGAAAGTGTTAAGGACGATAAATGAAATGTTGATAGTTGATAGTCCCAGTTTTCGGGTAAATATTGAAAATTCTTTAGGGGTTTTGATGTTGACGCTTTAAACAAGAATGCCTTTGAGCCAACGAAGAGACTGGATAGAGATCGACCAAACCATCAAGGTTCTGTGAAATCTTTGAAAAGGAGGCTATATCAAGTGCTGTCTAACTTTTGTCCAAAAAATAAGACCCAAAACTCACCCTCAACTCAAGACAAGATGAACGATGGATCTTTTTCAGATCCGAATCTGATTGGGCTTCCCAGAGGGATGTGTTTTCAGATTCGTTTCCTGACAACAGACCCTAAAATGATCGAAAAATATCATGGCATTCATGGCACACTTTCCTTGACTTCGAAACTAATATTCCTCTCCAATACTAGTACATATCCCTACAGATCCTTGGAGTCCTTAGTTCTAACCCCTTTATTCTGCCCCTGGCATTCCTCCTCTGTCTCCTCTTCCCCCTCTCTCTCTCTCTCGTCCACTCCCCCTCATCTACGTGTTTTACATCCGAATATTTTCCTAGCAATGCGATGAAAATTTTCACCAGCTCTCCCCTTCCCTCTCCCCCATTTTATTACTGTTTGTCTGGGCGCAAATTAAATTATTAGATTTGATTTTCCACTCTCAACATCGCTCGGCAGCGGCATTGCAGTGCTAACAAGGTACGTACGTGAAGTTTTGTAGAAATTAATGTCTGGTGGGGATGAACGGTGTTGAAATTCAGATATGAAATTGCGAACTTGAAACCTGGTGCTCTGAAGTATGTAGCTAGTAGCTACTATGTGAAAAACGTTATCTGAAAAGGCAACTTGGGATGAAAATGGGTTGAGTCAGTTAAGTGGTTATGAAAGAGGTCGAGGGGAAAATCATGGTACCTAGTCTCAAACTGAAGACTCAGAGGCCAGATTAATGCCTAAGGCTTTTTCTTTCTTTCGTCCTAAAAAGCTCTACTATTACAATGGTCAACGTCTGTACATACTTGGAATCTTACCGAAAAAGGCCTTGTACCTTGTAATACTTTGATTTATCAAGAAAAGTTGAAGAAAGATATTTATAAGTGATCTCTTTAATAAAACTTCAAAACCATGTAAAAAGGCCCAAAATTTCAAGAGATTTTGAGCGCTCGTTAAAACGGGGCCAAAATTTCAAGCGATGTATTTCAATAAAGCGCCCAGTTTTATTTGACAACGAGCACAATGTTAATGGAAGATGTAAGAAGTCAAAACAAGGTCTTAACATCATAAACTGGGGAAACATAATGGTTCAGGGCGAAATCCTTAACATAATAGTTGCTGCGGAGGCAAAATGTTGTAAAGCCCGTTTCATGGGGAGTCAAGTGGGTTAGTACAGAGCGGGGACGGCTGAGAGCTGTAGTTTTCTTCGAAAAGATATATGAAGCTAGTATATCAATGCCTAGTAATTACTTTTTCCATCCTAGTTAGCTTGGGAGGTGGCGCTAAAGCTAAAGCTAGCTTGTAATCGCTAGGTCGCAGGTTTGAAACCCACCCGAGTGAACTTCACCTTAGATAAGGTTCGTTCTCGGAACGACTCGCTTTATTATATCCTGTACTCCGTCTCTCTTCGATTTCAGGACGATAAGAGCTCAGGTACAGTTCCATTTATTAAACCTCTTATTTCTTCGATAGGGACCCATTAACCCACTAGCCTACCCCCACTCCTTGAAGTTTCTACTAGCATCTCACTCGTTTCAAGAAGAAACTGATAAACTATTTCGCCTTTTCGCCTCGCCAGGGACCATAAAAATGTTCTTGTCGAAGAAAACCATTTCCAACGACTTTTCCTCTTTCTTGAACGAACCTTAATTCCTTCTAAACATCCTCTTCCCATTTCTTCCTCCCATTCCCTTCCTTAAATATCATCTCCCCCTCCAGTTCCCTCCCTCTTTTAAGCATCTTCTTCCTCTTTTTCTCCCCCTCCCTTAATATCCTCATTGCCTCTTGCTCTCATTTCTCGTCCCTTTCCTCTTTTTCTCCCCCTCCCTTAATATCCTCATTGTCTCTTGCTCTCATTTCTCGTCCCTCCTCATCCTCTCCTCCTCCCTTTCTTTCCCTCCCTTAATATACTTCAGTACCTACCCTCCCTCTTTTGAGGATCGTCTCCCCCCCCTTCTCTCCCTCCTTTAATATTCTCTTGCCTCTTGCTCTTATTTCCCTCCCCTCCTCTTGCTCTCTTTGTCCCTCAATCTTTTCCTTCTTAAACATCATCGTCCTCTCCAGTTTTCTCCTCCTCCTTCTTCTTAAACATCCTCTGTTCCTCCAATTCTCTCCCTCCCTACACCTCTGCTTCTTCGTCCTATTTACTCCCCCTGATATCCCTCTTTGTCCCTCGATCTCTTTACACATCATCTTCCTCTCCAATTCGTTCCCCTTCCCCTTCTGAAACATTCTCTCTTCCTCCTTGTCCTCTCCCCCAAACTGACTTCCGTTCTCCCAACTCCCTCCCCCTCAAAGAAAAGACGGTGAAGGGGACAAAAGCTTCAAAATGTTAAGTGGTTGTGAGGATTCCGTAATGAGGGGTGGGTGACCACCCCACCGATGATGGCTTTCTCAAATTTTCCTTCAAACCGCCCCGAAATTCCCAACCCAATCTTCCCATTTCGTTGTTTAGAAGATGTTTACGCTCTGTCGAACCCGTCCGTCTTGGAATTCATAAAAGGAGATTTGTTGTTGTTATGATAGCCTAGCCTTTCAATTGGGTGTCTTTCGGAATTCTTGTGAAATCCGAAATTCGAAACTTCGCACACAGGAATTTAGGACTGTCGCACCCTTTACGTTTAAATGCCTTTTTTTTCATCTCTTCCTGGCCGTAGCACGTCCAATTAGAAAGAACAAAGGGATTTAAGCTCCCTGCCGGCTCGGAACAGGTGTCTTTCATAGTGAGAGGCAGGTCTCTCTAATTCAATTTGGTCGAATTGGTTTTCTAGATTAATATACATAGAATCAGTAATCCTATAGACCGCCCCATTAGGACCGCGGGATCCTTGGGACCATATTTTTGAATGAATCGAAATACATGTGTAGCTCGTATGAGTTTTTAATGATCCCTTTGATTCTGTGAGACTTTCAGTGACTGATTCATTAAATCATGTGTTTTAGATTTACGTATGCCTTTTAATATTACCTTTGATTCTGTGGGTCTTTTGGTGACTGTTTGATCAATTTATGTGTTCTAGAAAGAGTTGATGTTCATACAGATCAAAGAGATGTGATGCTCGTAGTTGTTTACTTGTTTGAAACTGTCCCAGTGTCCCAATGAGACTGAAAAGGCCTCTTACCCCGTTGTCCGAACGAGGCACAGCGCCCTTTATACCAAAGGACCTTTGCAGATTTGGTTCAGCAATCTCATACTTACAGTCCTTCTACATTTACAATCGTTACACTCAGGTACCTACATAAATATGTGGTACAGAAAGCTGTATTTCCAACAGTTCCAACTTCAAACTCAACTAGAAAAAGTCTTGGGGTAAAAAATGTCAAATCTATCGAAATTTCGAGATCGTTACCTCGTTGGGGTACGGAGATTAAATTGTCCTTTTGAAGCGACCAAATTTTGAACCACAAGAACAAAAAGGCCCCAAATTCCCAACAAATACTTCACCGCACCAATATCAGAATTTCTCAAGTATTCTGGATCAATAGATTCCAAATCCTCCCAATACAATTACCCGAACAATAGGGCCTTCCATAAAGCAAAGGATTAAATTTGGACAGGTTCTCTTGGTTCCCATGCGGATGTAAGATCTCAAGAGGACCACCCCCGTAGTCAGGTTGAGGATTACGA
>NW_007383201.1:0-881 GCF_000475195.1 Diaphorina citri | reverse complement strand
AGGAAAATTTATTTCTCTCCCTTTCTCCTTCTTGGTTTCTCTCCCTTTCTTCCTTGTTAGCTTAGATTTCTCTTCTTCTCCTGCTCCTCCTTCTTCTTCGTCCTTCTCCTCCTTCTTCTTCTTCTTCCACTTCCAATTTCTTTTTTTATTTGCTCTTTTTTTTCCCCGACCAGGGATTTTAAGAACCTCGAGAAGTTCTGTTCCTCCTCTTTATCCTCTCGTGTCTTCTCCTTCTTCTTTTCTTCTTCTTCTCCTCCTTCTTTTTCTGTTCTTCAATTTTTTCCTCTTCCTATTCCTTCTATTTCTCATATTCTCATCTTCTTGGACTTTCTTCTTTTCCCTTTTCTTCTCCTTTACTTTATGTTCGTTCTCCATCCCTTTCTCTTTCTTTTCTTCTTTCGTTCTTATTCCTCATCCTTTTTCCTCTTCTCTTCCTTCTACCCCTCTTCCTCTTTTTCTTTTCCTGATTTTTCTCTTCTTCTTTTTCAACTTTCTCCTCTTCTTCTCTTCCTCCTACATTCGTTCCTAATTTTTCTCCTCCTCTTTTCCTACTTCTTCTTCTCCACAATTTTTTTTCTAGTAGCGTGAATATTCCAGGAGGGTTTGAAATGCAAATTAATTAATTCTGTTCTGTTGTTCGGGGGGAAAATCATGTTCTAATGATAGTTGGAGTTCTAATGATAGTTGTAGTTCTAATAATAGTTGTAGTTGTAGTTCTAATGATAGTTGTAGTAGTGTTGGTTCTTTTTCTAGGGGAAAAAATAGATTCATTTGAATTTCTAGTGTTCTGATTTCATAGCTTTTTCCAAGGGTTTAACATCACTTCTCCATGGGTTTAATTTTAATAAAATATAATAATGAACTCTTAAGAGTATTTACTA
>NW_007383200.1:0-6080 GCF_000475195.1 Diaphorina citri | reverse complement strand
TCGCGCTGCGCGCTCCCGGGGGCTTCGCGGGGTTATGAATGGGGTCGCGCTTCGCGCTCCCTTGTTTACGGTCGCGCTACGCGCTCCCGGGGCTTCGCGGGGTGTGCATGAGGTCGCGCTCCCTTGTTTAGGTCGCGCTGCGCGCTCCCGGGCCTTCGCGGGGTTGTGCATATATTTCAAATTGGTTTTCTAGAGGCATTTTACATTTTGCATTTCAAATTGGTTTTCTAGAGGCATTTTACATTTTGCATTTCAAATTGGTTTTCTAGAGGCATTTTACATTTTGCATTTCAAATTGGTTTTCTAGAGGCATTTTACATTTTGCATTTCAAATTGGTTTTCTAGAGGCATTTTACATTTTGCATTTCAAATTGGTTTTCTAGAGGCATTTTACATTTTGCATTTCAAATTGGTTTTCTAGAGGCATTTTACATTTTGCATTTCAAATTGGTTTTCTAGAGGCATTTTACATTTTGCATTTCAAATTGGTTTTCTAGAGGCATTTTACATTTTGCATTTCAAATTGGTTTTCTAGAGGCATTTTACATTTTGCATTTCAAATTGGTTTTCTAGAGGCATTTTACATTTTGCATTTCAAATTGGTTTTCTAGAGGCATTTTACATTTTGCATTTCAAATTGGTTTTCTAGAGGCATTTTACATTTTGCATTTCAAATTGGTTTTCTAGAGGCATTTTACATTTTGCATTTCAAATTGGTTTTCTAGAGGCATTTTACATTTTGCATTTCAAATTGGTTTTCTAGAGGCATTTTACATTTTGCATTTCAAATTGGTTTTCTAGAGGCATTTTACATTTTGCATTTCAAATTGGTTTTCTAGAGGCATTTTACATTTTGCATTTCAAATTGGTTTTCTAGAGGCATTTTACATTTTGCATTTCAAATTGGTTTTCTAGAGGCATTTTACATTTTGCATTTCAAATTGGTTTTCTAGAGGCATTTTACATTTTGCATTTCAAATTGGTTTTCTAGAGGCATTTTACATTTTGCATTTCAAATTGGTTTTCTAGAGGCATTTTACATTTTGCATTTCAAATTGGTTTTCAAAAGCATTTTGCACATCTCTGCTTATTACATATTATGTAGCTAACATAATGTATAAGAAAATCTGTAATGGATACTTACTCGTCATTATGTATCAATCACAAAACTTCATTAGTCTATGACTACTTCCAGTAAGGCAGGTAAGGCTGTCCCATCAAAGTGCAAAAATGTAGAACAGGAATAATTATTATTCTGTGACTACTTCCAGTAAGGCAGGTAAGGCTGCCCCATCAACGTGCAAATGTAGAACAGGAATAATTATTAGTCTGTGACTACTTCCAGTAAGGCAGGTAAGGCTGTCCCATCAAAGTGCAAATTAATGTAGAACAGGAATAATTATGAGTCTATGACTACTTCCAGTAAGGTAGGTAAGTCTGTCCCATTAAAGTGCAAATGTAGAACAGGAATAATTATTAGTCTGACTACTTCCAGTAAGGTAGGTAAGGTTGTCCCATCAAAGTGCAAATGTAGAACAGGAATAATTATGAGTCTATGACTACTTCCAGTAAGGCAGGTAAGGCTGTCCCATCAAAGTGCAAATGTAGAACAGGAATAATTATTAGTCTGTGACTACTTCCAGTAAGGTAGGTAAGGCTGTCCCATCAAAGTGCAAATGTAGAACAGGAATAATTATTAGTCTGTGACTACTTCCAGTAAGGCAGGTAAGGCTGTCCCATCAAAGTGCAAATATAGAACAGGAATAATTATTAGTCCATTCTTTGAATTTAAGAATCGCGATTCACGATTCTTTTGAAATATTCGACTCTTTGAATCGACTCAGAGAATATTTACCCATCCCTATGTGTGTGTTGTGTACTTGTGTCTTGTCTTCCTGTCTTCGACTGTTCTGTGTTCTGTCTCCGTCTCGTATTTTTGTGAGAAAGTTTAAGCTACAAAAAATTATTCTTGAAAGTTTCCTACCTACCTACAGATTTAGAAATAGGTCAAGTTCAGAAAACTTCCATTGGAAAGATCTATACCTAGGTATAAGAATTAGTAAACTGTTCTTGTAAAATGTGTAGGTATTTCAAACAGTGTTCTATTTCTTGTGATGTTCCAGTAAATACTAAATAAGAACTTTGTGCCACTCAACTTGTGTGTTTCCTTTTCTCGAATTCTTGAAAGTTTGTACAGAGAGTACATACAACTATTCCCGTTGTAAATTTATGTCTTGCACAGAACAATGGCTGGTGTTTTTGACATAGATGATATTATTCATGGAGATGAAGTGATAAATACAGAAGACTCCTCTGATGATACCATTGACATAGAGGAGGTAAGGACACATTTATTGAGTCATGAAGCTAGGTACACAAATAAATAAATAAATCCAATTGCATGATTATGAAATAACTAAAAATTCTACTTAGATTTTATCAATAATGTTTGTAGTTATAATAACAATTGATTATAATATGGTGAAATTATTTATCAGCCTCAGTCATGTGCCTGTAGGTACCTACCATATAACTTGTTAATTTGCCTGGAGTTTTAGTTGCTGTTTTCACATGAACAGGTACATACTTGAAATTCTTCATGGACATCAGTATGATCAATTGACATTTTTTTACTGACAAAATAACACATGTTTTACAGGTGTGATCAGAGAGGCATGGTTATTGTTGTAAAAAATTTCACTTTATTGTGTTCAGTTCTTTTTTTTTTCATCTTGCATTTTAAACCCAGAAATATATGGCATATATTTTTTTTGTTTCATAACTGTTCACACTCAAGTTTTCCTTAAGCTCAGGCAATTGAAACAGACATTTTCTAGTTAATAATAATAATAGATTTATTGATTACAGATAAGGTGCTCTAATTAGGTTCACATGAGAAAGAAATAAATAATCTTAAATAAGAATAAAAGCTTTCTTTTTAATCTTGTTTTAAGGGTATTGCATTTTAAACACCTTCATCTCATAAAAAGCCATATAGTAGGTTGTACCATATTAGCTTATTACTTATTACCTACAGGACTTGATTGTTTAATTCTTTTGACTCAATTAGATAACTAGGTACTTCATTGATTGATTGGTTCCTTGTCCTTCATTGATTGGTTCCTTGTCTATGTGTTTGATTACAGGGTGGATATGATCCAGCCCCCAATCCCAATACAATCATATCGTAAGTATTGTAGGATCATACCTATTCAATGTAGGTACTGTAGCCTTATTACTTTTTTTTTAATTTTTTTTTTTTTTTTTTTTTTTTTTTTTTTTTTGTAAGTAGGTAGTTGAGTGAATTGTAGAATTAACTCAGAAAAAGGGCCCCTTCAGGGCTCCTATTGGTGTAATTGAACCTAAAATCAAGGGAACAAATTGTCACAGCCAAAATAGCTGACCCAGGTCTGATTTTATTGATTTCCAGATTTTTGTGCTATCTTGAACTATTTGTTAGGTAGGTACTAAAGTTCCAGTTTCACCTAACTTAAGACTCAAACTAAAAAATCCTATAGGTATAAGGGAAGAAAACATTTGGTTACATCTGGTTGTGACCAGGGCGGACACATTTCTGGGTTCATGTTCCTGATATACATCAATGATATAGCTGATATATTTCATAATATCTAATTCTGGCTTTTCGCAGGTGACCTAAAATTTGTGTCAAGAGTTTCGAGTCCGGGGGATTCCACCGCACTTCAGCAAAAACTTTCCCGCCTCCATCACTGGTGCCAAATAAACCAAATGAAATTAAATCTTGCCAAATGTTCTGTTGTTACCTACCATACATTATCTCCAGTTTTGTGCACCTACTAGATAGAGGACACTCCACTGATCAGACATACCACAGTTTGGGACTTGGGCGTTACATTCAAGTCCTCCTTGAAATTCACAACACATATTACTAATATCAGATACAAAGCACTTCAAATGCTGGGTTTCATAAAGAGACATTCAAGTGAGTTCTTGAACGCGGCAGTCCTAAAAGTTCTCTTCTTTGCATATGTAAGATCAGTTATGGAGTATGCTTTGCCTGTCTGGTCTCCTCATTATGAATGCCAAAAAAAAAGTTGTTGGAATCCGTACAACATTGCTTCCTTCAATTTGTAGCATATAAAACCAAACAACAAATAAAAGATCATAATTATACCAATATTGAAATAACTCAATATAAGAAATCTTGAAACTAGAAGACAAATTTACGATCTCATTTTTCTACAGAAAATTATAAATAATGATATTCACTCTTCTGACTTCTGACCTACTCTAGTGTTAAAGCGCTTTAAGAAAAAAAAAAAAAAAAAAAAAAAAAAAAAATAATTTTGCTCTCTTGTGTTTTTCCCCCTCCATGTTTTTAATTTTAAAAAAAAAAAAAAAAAAAAAAAAAAAAAAAAACATCAATGAAAATAAGAAATAAAGCAACTATTGAATTAAAGAAACACTGGAACAATCTTGGAGAATATGCAACAGTACACAGGTGTCAAAAGATTTGGAATTTGGCTGGTGATGGTGGCGTGGATGTGGATGTGTTTGGGACAAAACAACAAATATTCTAAATTTATTGGATATTAAGGACTTTCCTTTTGAAATTTAGCTTTAAAAAGAATAGGTACCTTACCTAGTCATTTTACTTTTTACTATCATAATTATATTATCTAGTCCTATATATTTGTTGTATTCGTACACGCTCTATATGTGAATATCTGTCTGTTTAACTAACTATTTATCAATGAAATTATTTATCTTCTATTTTAAAAATAATTTACAAATCTATTCATATTTTTAAAAATCATTTTCCAAATTTAAAAATTTTTTTTTTTTTTTAAAAAATTTTTTCCGTTTTTTTTTTTTTTTTTTTTTTTTTTTTTTTTTTTTTTTTAATTCTTTTTTCTTTCTATTTTACCGCTAGTTCAGACTTTAGTCAAGATTGTTTAAGACTTTAATTAAGACTATGTTTAAGAATTCAGTTAAGATAAATACGTGTAAGACTATAAATAGTTTAGATTATGTTAGTTTAATGTACCTACAATGTATAATGATGTATCCATCAATAAATGTAAAAAAAAGAAGAAAATGGTTTGTGGCTCCCTGAAAAATTGACATATTAGGACAAAATGGGTATTGTTGGAAAGTTGTTCTTGTTCATAAATACGAGTGTAAGCGAGATACGAAAAAAGTTATAGAATGTTTTTTTTTTTTTTTTTTTTTTTTTTTTGAAAAGACCCCAAGAAATTCCCCCGGGCAATTTTTTTTTTTTTTTTTTTTTTTTTCCTACCCAGGAATCTACCCTAGGCTTTTGGTCACGTTTTTCGTGTTCACCCTATATAAATATATATATATCAAAATGAGTTTTCATAGCAAATAGCTTCCTAGTGACCCAAAAACACAACCCCGACCCAAAGTTGTGACTTTCGTTAGAAATGAATAGCTCACCCGTAAAGGGGATTTAGCTAAAAATACAATCTTCTTCTGGTTCTCCCCTACCCCCCCCTAGATGTACAAGAAAATATACCTAGTAGTTAGGTATACATGAATTGATTTCAAAACGCCCAAGGGAGGGTCAAAAGTGTCATTAGGACAAAAAAATTCGAAAGTGTGTCCTTCAAACCCTTCCTTTGGGCCTCCAAAGGAAGGGTTATGAACACTATTAGGTAAAATTCCTTACTCTCCGGTGGTAGGCAAGTATGATCCCAAATAGAGAGGTAGAGGAAATCAGTTCAAACCCCTTCAAAATGATCTTTTGATCAACTCATTATTCTGATTTTTTTTCAGCTCTGATGATGTCATCACAACAGATATTTCTGAACAAAATGTCAACACAGGCAAAGAAAAAACAGGGCCTCAGGACTTTGAATTGCGCAAAGTTTTAGGTAAATATTCACACCTTCCTTTCACTTCTCTTATCTTTTAATAATGTAGGCAATCCCAACAGTGGCGTACATTCTACTTGAACAACAACAAATTCAATCAGATGAATAGCTTTTCCGACGCAACATCGAAAAAGTACCTATCACAGGTAAGGTTCCACTCAATGTCTTCAGCTTGATATTGGCATTTTTCTTTATAATATCATAGGA
>NW_007383199.1:3200-6081 GCF_000475195.1 Diaphorina citri | reverse complement strand
CATCCTTCTTCTTCTTCTTCTTCTTCTCCTCCTCCTACTCTTCCTTCTTCTTCTTCTTCTCCTCCTCCTCCTCCTCCTCCTACGCTTCCTTCTTCTTCTTCTTCTTCTTCTTCTCCTCCTCCTACTTCCTTCTTCTTCTCCTCCTCCTACTCATCCTTCTTCTTCTTCTTCTTCTTCTTCTCCTCCTCCTACTCTTCCTTCTTCTTCTCCTCCTACTCATCCTTCTTCTTCTTCTTCTTCTTCTTCTCCTCCTCCTACTCTTCCTTCTTCTTCTTCTTCTCCTCCTCCTCCTCCTCCTACTCTTCCTTCTTCTTCTTCTTCTTCTTCTTCTCCTCCTCCTACTTCCTTCTTCTTCTCCTCCTCCTACTCATCCTTCTTCTTCTTCTTCTTCTTCTTCTCCTCCTCCTACTCTTCCTCCTCCTCCTACTCTTCATGGTGGCTGCTTTATTAAAAAAACAGGCAGATGGAAATGGGGGGAAAATGAGGGAGTCGGTAAAATACCTAACGTGGCAATACTTCTCCTCCTCCTACTCTTCCTTCTTCTCCTCCTCCTACTCTTCCTCCTCCTTCTTCTTCTTCTCCTCCTCCTACTCTTCCTTCTTCTTCTTCTTCTCCTCCTCCTCCTACTCTTCCTTCTTCTTCTTCTTCTCCTCCTCCTCCTCCTACTCTTCCTTCTTCTTCTTCTCCTCCTCCTCCTACTCTTCCTTCTTCTTCTCCTCCTCCTCCTCCTACTCTTCCTTCTTCTCCTCCTCCTACTCTTCCTTCTTCTTCTCCTCCTACTCTTCCTTCTTCTTCTTCTCCTCCTACTCTTCCTTCTTCTTCTCCTTCTCCTCCTCCTACTCTTCCTTCTTCTTCTCCTCCTCCTACTCTTCCTTCTTCTTCTTCTTCTCCTCCTCCTACTCTTCCTCCTTCTCCTCCTCCTACTCTTCCTCCTACTTCCTTCTTCTTCTCCTCCTCCTACTCTTCCTTCTTCTCCTCCTCCTACTCTTCCTCCTCCTCCTACTCTTCCTTCTCCTCCTCCTACTCTTCCTTCTTCTTCTTCTTCTCCTCCTCCTACTCTTCCTTTGCTCCGACTTCTTCTCCTTCTTCATCTTCTTCTTCATCTTTTTCTCCTTCTTCATTTTCTTCTCCTTCGTCTTCCTTTGCTCCGACTTCTTCTCCTTCTTCATCTTCTTCTTCATCTTTTTCTCCTTCTTCATTTTCTTCTCCTTCGTCTTCTTCTTCTCCTCCTTTTTCTTCTTCTCTCCCTCTGGTCTCAAGGAGACGAAAATAAATGGTGGCTGCTTTATTAAAAAAACAGGCAGATGGAAATGGGGGGAAAATGAGGGAGTCGGTAAAATACCTAACGTGGCAATAAAAAATTCTCTCCCTCCCCCTCCTCTTCCTTCCCTTCTCCTCCTTCCTCTCCTTTTTCTTTGCATATGGCATACTCAAATAGGTGGATAAAAGATTTTATCTACATCTTGTACGGAGGTTTGACAGAGGGAACTGTAACTGCTAAGGTCTTACTGTCCCGAAAGCGAAGAGAGAAGGAAGACAGGATAGGAGAAAGCCTGCTGTTCCGAGAACGAACCTTATTCGTTCAGGATAAAATTCACCCCGGGTGGGAATCAAACCCGCGGCCTAGCGCTTACAAGGCCGACCAAGCTAAATAGGCTAGTCAGATTGCATTGGTGTAGTGGTAATTTACCCGGGAAGAAATTAAATACAGAAATACACCAATAGGCTGGTCAGATTGCATTGGTGTAGTGGTCATTTACCCGGGAAGAAATTAAATACAGAAATACACCAACTAGGTAGGCTGGTTTAACGAAGGGAAATCAGACATCTCCACTAATCTTTTCTTCACTGCACATTGCATACTCAAATAGTTTCACGGCGTTCATACAAATTCTATTTCTAAACCTATTCAGCCAGCCTGCAGCCTAGTTAGTGGAGGGTAGCGCGTTTATCTTGTAACTGCTGGGTCGCGGGTTCGATTCCCACCCGGGGTATTTTATCCTAAATAGAAAATGTTCGTCCTTGGAAACTAATTTTCTATCCTGTCTTCCTTCTCTCTTCGCTTTCGGGACGATAAGACCGTGGCAGTTACAATTCCCTCTATGAAACCTCTACAGATAAAAACCTCAATATTTACACATAGGTATTATTTTACCTTTGTCCACATCTTTTATTATTTTTTATTTTTATCTTTCTCTCTCTAGAGAAAGAAGGAAAGAAGACAAATAGAAGAGAGAGGGAAAACAACCGAGACCGCAGTAGCCACAGCACGGACATAAACCTCACTCTCTCTCTCTCTCTCCCTCTTCATCCCTCCCTCTCTCTCAATATTTCTTTCTCTTTCCTTATACCTCTCTCTCTCTCTCTCTCTCTCTCCCTCTTCATCCCTCCCTCTCTCAATATTTCTCTCTCTTTCCGTCCCTTTTCTCTCTCTCGCTCCCTTTCTCTCTGTCTCTCTCTCTCTTTATACCTACCGTTTATTTAGTCTCATATATTCTATCTCTCTCTTTTTCCTTCTCTACCCTCCTTACATACCTTTTTTCTCTCTCCGTCTGTCATTCCCTCTCTCTCTCCAACTATCTGATTTTTGTCTCTCTCTTTTTAACACCAGACAATGTCTGCTTTTATCTCTTCACAATATGACACATCTCTCTCTCTCTCTCTCACTGCTCTTCCCGTATGGTTAGCCTTGTTTACTTTATCACCTTCTCTCTCTCTCTCTTTTAATATGTTTTCATGTTTATTGAGACTGTAGAGAGAGAGAGAGGGAGATGAAGGTATGTAAGAAGGGAAAGAGAAGGAGAATTACTTCTTACTTTCCATTTCCGGAACCACCTTTAAATCTTTTTTTTTTTTTAAAAAAAAGAGGTTTGACAGGGGG
>NW_007383199.1:0-2882 GCF_000475195.1 Diaphorina citri | reverse complement strand
TCTCTCTCTCTCTCTCTCTCTCTCTCTCTCTCTCTCTCTCTCTCTCTCTCTCTCTCTCTCTCTTTCTCTCTCTTCCTCCCAGACACATACATACACTCTTATTACGACATTTATTAAGCATAACAGTTTTCATTTCATTCCCTCCTCTTTTCTTTCCTTCTTCTCCTTCTTGTTCAACCTTCTCCCACTTCATCTCTCTTTTCTCCTTCTTCTCTAACTCCTCCTTCTCCTTACTATCATCACCTTTCTTCCCATTTTCTTCTTCTAATCCAAATTCCTTCTTCACCGCCTCTTCCCTCTCCTCCATTTCAATAAGCTCCTCTTCCTTCTACTTCTTTCTCCGACTTCTTTTTCTTCTCCTTCTTCTTCTTTTCTTTCTCATCTTCTTCTTCTTCTTCTTCTTCTTCTTTTCCTTCTCTTTTCTCTCTCTCTCTCTCTCTCTTTCTCTCTCTTCCTCCCAGACACATACATACACTCTTATTACGACATTTATTAAGCATTATAACAGTTTTCATTTCATTCTCTCCTCTTTTCTTTCCTTCTTCTCCTTCTTGTTCAACCTTCTCCCACTTCATCTCTCTTTTCTCCTTCTTCTCCAACTCCTCCTTCTCCTTACTATCATCACCTTTCTTCTAATTTTCTTCTTCCCTCCAAATTCCTTCTTCACTGCCTCTTCCATCTCCTCCATTTCAATAAGCTCCTCTTCCTTCTACTTCTTTCTCCTTTGCTCCGAGTATAATCGAACAAGCAGGGTCCGTCCCTCCGGGAATTTTTTAGCCCGTTGTGATTAGAGAAAATCAGTACCTATGTACCTACTTCTCTAGTCTTGATTTTAAATCATTACATAAAAGTAAAATCAAAAAATCAAATCAAGAATAATAATAAACTGAATAGATTTAAAATCAAGACTAGAGCCCGTTCTCCCTTTATTCCCAATATAAGGTTTAAGCCACCCATCCATTTTTTGGCCTTGCTCGGCGTAGCTTAACATAGATGACGCTAAAACTGGTCTTAAATGATCGACTGAAGTGTTGTCTAAAACTTTCTCGCTTTGAGTTCATAGGTCTTCGCGACAAATTTCGAGATCAGAGCTCATTTGTGTGAGAAAATGTGAAAAAAATCCCCCAAAAACCAGTTTTTTTTGGTTTTTTGGCTTTATGGTTTTCTGGACAAAATTTGCACCACCATTTTCGTGATCCTGGTAAAAAGACCTTTAATTTGATATATAGGTCGACCAGGTTTGGATAAGTCCTTCTATGGGGACAGACTGACAGAGTGACAGACTGACAGACAGACCGACACCGAAGCGAATACAATAGTCCGTCCACTATACCTTTTATTATTAGTAATAATAAAGGAAGGACGGACTAAAAACCTCCCTCCTCCCTCCCCTTCCATTCCTTCTCCTCCTTCCTCTCTCCCTCCTCCTCTTCCTTCGTTCTTCTCCTCCCTTCCCCTCCTCTGGGTTTCTTTCTACCCCATCCTTGCAAATAAGTTCCTAGCTACGTTAATAAGTAGGTTCCCCTTGAAAAAAAAAAGGTATTATTTATTTATTTTTGATACAATTTAGCAACAAGGCCATTTGACTTATAATAAAAATAGGTATGTAGGTAGTAGGTACATACCTACATAGATATACATAAGTAGGTACTCAATACACACTGAAATAGCTACCTTCATAACTAAGTATTTACACAAGGTCTTTTTTTCTGACTGCTGTCTTTGTTTCTATTAAAAACCTGCTTTTTTTGTGCTTTTATTACAACTACCTACGTTTTTTTCTATCTGCTTTAATTTCAACCTCTTCATAAAGAGAGGGTGTCTCATCTTTACCGTCTAAATTGTACTCCCTTCCTTTCTCTCTACGTTCTGGTCCTTTAGCCCTCCTCCCTCTCCCCCTCTTTCTTCTTCCATCCATACTAAATTTCCTCTGTGTTCCGAACAGGAAATGAGTTTTTCTTTTTGACCCAGGTAGAATGAGAACAGAAAGGCAGATAAAGTAGAGAGGAAGAGGGAGAAGGAGAAGAGAAAGAAGGAGGAGGAGGAGAAGAAGGAAGAGGAGGAGAAAAATAAGAAGGAGGAGGAGCAGAAGATAAAGATGGAAGAGAAGGAGAAGAAGGAGGAGGAGAGAGAAGAAGTAGAAGGAGGAGGAGGAGAAGAAGAAGAAGAAGGAGGAGGAGGAGGAGGAGGAGAAGAAGAAGAAGAAAGAGAAGGAGGAGAAGAAGAAGGAGCAGAAGAAGGAGGAAAAGAATAAGGAGGAGGAGGAGAAGAAGAAGGAGCAGAAGAAGGAGGAGGAGAAGGAGCAGGAGAAGAACAAGAAGGAGGAGAAGAAGAAGGAGGAGGAGGAGAAGAAGAAGAAGGAACAGAAGAAGGATAAGAAGAAGAAAGAGAAGGAGGAGAAGAAGAAAGAGAAGGAGAAGAAAAAGCAGAAGGAGAAGAAGAAGAGAGAGCTTTTTGGAGACCTAGTTAGAATAAAGAGAAGGGAGACTTCAAAAGATGGGAGAAAAGAGGGAGAGAATTTAAAATGAAAGGGAGGAAGAAGGGGAAAAAAATAGAATAGAAGGGAAAAGAAGATTCTCCTCTCATTAAAGTGATGCCTACCTTCCCACTTTTATTTTCACTTTCCATATTTTTTACCTTTTTTTAGGGGAATTCACTTGTTTTTCGGTCTTTAATATTTTTTCTCTCTCGGTCGACATAGGGTGTGTGATAAATAAAATTATTCTGAAAATAATTCTTCCAGCGAACGGCGACAGCACGTTGAACATGTAAATCAGTTTTTAATCAATCATCAAAGTCAGGTAACGCCAGCCTAGTTAGCTTAGTTGGTAGTGCGTCTGCCTTGTAAGCGCTAGGCCGTGGGTTCGATTCCCGCCCGGGGC
>NW_007383198.1:0-6083 GCF_000475195.1 Diaphorina citri | reverse complement strand
TCTCTCTCTCTCTCTCTCTCTCTCTCTCTCTCTCTCTCTCTCTCTCTCTCTCTCTCTCTCTCTCTCTCGCTTTCTCTCTCTCTACCTCTCAGCGAAACGTATTGATCCCACAAGCCTCTTCCTCTGAATCCATACCTTTCCCGTGATCTTATTAACCCCACAGCCCTCCTCTTTGACCCAAATAGTCGCCCGGCCGTCCTTGCTTGTCCAAATAGTCGACCGGCCGTCCTTGCTTGTCCAAATAGTCGACCGGCGGTCGATCGCCGAGGAGAAACTATGTTATCGAGGCAGAGGCAGTGTGGCCGGTTCAGACAACGTCGATCTACGGCCGGACAAACCTTTATAGAGCAAGGAAAGTACCTACCTGACAAGTATATTAAGTCCGCCATACACGTTCAGACTCTCTGACAGAAGGCTGTGCGTGAGTGACTAGCCTTAGTAATATGTAACTAGTAATATGTGTCACTGATTTCAGCTGAAAGCTGTCATTGTAGATGAAAAGCTCCGGGTTCGACACAGTGCTGCCATTCAGTTCGACACTGTCTTGCCAGAATTCAGGTAAGATATCTAATAAATACTTTCCTTTTGGGTTCGAGACCCGATCGAGGCGATATTTATTGACCGAAATGTTTCCGTAGCTTGGAGAGTAGCGCATCTGCCTTGTAAGCGCTAGGCCGCGGTTTCGATCCGGTGCGGATTGTATAGGAACGGCTGGATTTCTCCTATCCTGTCTTCCTTCTCTCTTTGTTTTCGGGATGATGAGACCTTAGCAGATAGGTACAGATCAATCCATCAAACCTCTTAGGCCGGGGGGCACAAAGTGAGTTAAAACTCCGTTTAAGTTTTAATCTCGGTTTAAGCCATATGATTGGCTGAAATTTTTGGAATTTTCAAAAATCTGATTGGTTGATTAAAAAAAAAAAATCAAAATTTTCAACGAATAAGATTTTTTAATCCGAGATTAAAACTTGAACCGGGTTTAAATTTACTTTGTGGCCCCCGGCCTTAAATAATAATAATAATAATAATAAAAATAAAAATCGGATAATTGACTTGTAAATGGGACGGTGAAAAACTAACTTTCATTCCCCTTGTTCCAGAACCCACAATGGCGTTATCCGAGGACCAGACAAGCACACTGTGACGGCGCCCACACTCATGTGGGTGAAAGCTTTGGACATCCTCCTAGATCAGCTTAGAGTGGAGGGCGCAGACTTTGGTAAACTGGTGGCGCTCTCTGGAACTGGACAGGTAAGTTAAAGGGTTAAAGAGTTATGGAGGTTTTTTTTTTCGTTTTTAGGTGCCTTAAGGGCTAAATTTGGAATTAGTTATTTGCTTATTAGTTATAAAGGTGTGTCCAAAGATAGTCGACCGGCCGTCAATCGATATTGATCAACGAGGTAAATCTATGTCGTCAAGGCAGTGTGTATGGTTCAGTCGACATCGATCGAGAGTCGGTCGATCAGGTGGGCGAGAAGAGACACAAGACTTCCCATTTAGGTGCTGGGTCAACTCGAAAACACCAGAAAGTAACCTGTTGAAATATTGACAATCGAAAATACGAGTGCAAATTTAAACCTTATTCTTCTTTTTACATGCGATGCTAATTCTTTTTTCCTTCTTTCTTTATTGTCATCCCACTTCTGACCCTCTTCAGCAACATGGCACAGTGTACTGGAACCGTGGTGCAAGGTCCGTGCTTCGATCCCTGGACCCGGCACATTTTCTCCACTCCCAGCTTGCCTCCTGTTTCTCCATCTCTCACTCTCCCGTGTGGATGGACGCCTCGACAACACAACAATGCCGCCAACTAGAGGCGGCTGTCGGCGGCCCAGAGGTAAGTTTTTTTTTAATTAATATTAGTTTTTATTTTTTTTTTTTTATTATTATTTTTTTGAGGTTTATTTTGGCCAGATAGTGAGAAACCCTGTAAAATGCTATCAATTCTAACAATACTCCAAGGTGAAATAGCCGGCAAAAGAAAAAAGAGGAAGACCAAGAACATCCTGGATCCAAAATCTCAGTCAATGGTTCAATAAAAGTATGCCAGATCTTCTCCAAGCAGCGCATGACAAGAATGAATTAGCCATCACAATTGTCAACGTTCAGTAGAGTATGTGGCACCAAAAGAAGAGGTTTGAGAGGAGGACCTGTAACTACTAAGGTCTTATCGTCCCGAAAGAAGAGAATGAGAACAGGACAGCAGAAAAACAGCCGCACCGAAAACGAACCTTATCTGAAATCCGCCCCGGGCGGAAATCGAACCCCGCGACCTCCCGCTTAATATAATACGCTAAATTTTATGACATGACTTGGACTCGAACCACCAACCTTCAGATTCAAAGTCCACCGTGCTAACACTACACCACTGAGGTTGGTTTTCCTTAAAATATTAGATAATAATCAAGTTTTTGGACACCCGGTAAAGTGTCGGTTTGTGTTCAGTTACCAAGACGAATTGCTTCGAAAGTTCAAAAAGTATAGGTAATGATTCTGTACACCAAAGTAGATTTCTGCTGCATTAAGTTTGCTTCAAAAGTGAAAGTAATTTTTAAGTAAGTTTTAAAGTAACACTTATCTGGGCTAGAGATAGAGTGATAGTACAGTAGAACCTCGATTATTTCAACTCGAAAATGCATTGTTTTGGAGTTGAAATCTTTCAAAGGATGTCCTATCTTATCAGAGGAAGAGATCATAGAAAGTTATCATTTCAACTACCCCTGGCCCCAATTAGTTGAAATAATCGAGGTCCTACTGTACTCAAAACTACAGTAGTTCATATTGATATCCTGAAATTATTATTATTAGCCTAGTACAGACCGGAAACGTTTGTTTCACAACAGTTGCAAAGCAAAAAATGTTTTTAATGTTGAGCAACTTTCAAGATTAGAAAGCCAGATTAAACCTAGTACCTACAGACCTACACACTTGAAGACAAAAATGTTTCAGAAACAATTCTGAAGAGTAAAAAAAATTGCGAAACAAACGTTTCGAATGTTGAGCAAGTTTCAAGATTAGAAAGCCAGAATCAAGTGGAACGGTTCTCCTGAAGGATCAAGATTAAACCTAGTAGGTACCTACACACTAAAAGACAAAAATGTTTCAGAAACAATTCTGGAGAGTAAAAAGTTGCTGGATTGTTGCAAGAAACATTTGGAAGAGACCAGACCAGAAAGTTGGATCCCAATAGCAAAAGTAGAAGTAAATCAAATTAATAGGGGAACACGGCGCAAACGGTACATCGGGGCAAAACGGTACCCCACCCTTTTTAGGAGCTAGGAACTATCCCCAAATTAAATCAAATAATGTTGGTTCTCAAGAGGCAATAGTCTTAATACCTTTCACCTTTTGTTCTGGTTTCAGAATTTGGCCAAAATTACAGGATCAATCGGATATGAACGATTTTCGGGAGCTCAAATATCAAAAATAGCTCAAACCAAACCAGGCGCTTACGAAAATACAGAGGTGAGTGCTTTCTTTTTCAGGTTTTTTCCAAGTCCAGTAAGAAAATGCTCCTTTTTCTGATGAAAAACAAAAAGCAAAGCAAATCAAATTTTGGGGAGGATATTATCCCGAATAGCGGCCGAACCGTTCATTTCTTGAGGACCGGCCCGCGGACACTTTGTCTGTCGGTCTGTCGGTCGGTCTGTCCCCATAGAAGGAGTTATCCAAACCTGGTCGACCTATATATCAAATTAAAGGTCTTTTTACCAGGATCACGAAAATGGTGGTGCAAATTTTGTCCAGAAAATCATAAAGCCAAAAAACCAAAAAAACTGGTTTGGGATTTTTTTTTTTCACATTTTCTCACACAAATGAGCTCTAATCTTGAAATTTTTCGCGACGACCTATGAACTCAAAGCGAGAAAGTTTTAGGTAACACTTCAGTCGATCATTTAAGACCGGTTTTAGCGTCACCTATGTTAAGCTACGCCGAGAAAGGCCAATAAATGGATGGGTGACTTAAACATTATATTGGGAATAAAGGGAGAACGGGCTCTAGTCTTGATTTTAAATCATTACATGAAAGTAAAATCAAAAAATCAAATCAATAATGATCATAAACTGGATATTAAACAAATTAGGTAGGTACAAAGGTATTCTTTAACCATGATCGAATAAACTACGGGCTAAAAAATTCCCGGAGGGACGGACCCAGCTTGTTTTTTCTCAAAATATCTTAATAACAAAATACCTACTCAAAATGAAGCACTGTCACTTTTGACTATGTATTACGAAAAATTACCGTTTTTCCCCTATAATTATTAAATTCGGCTTTACACACCAACGTCCAACACCAAATAAGAAAATGTACCTAACATGGAAAAGAGAAAAAAAAGAAAGTTTAAAAGCACAAACGTACAGACAGACCATTTGGATAAAAACCACTTTTTCGGAATCAGGGGACCCTAAAATGAATTTTTCCACCCATTTCCCGATTTTGAAAATTTGGACCGATTGCAATACTTTCTAATTACTTTGAAGAGAAATACCTAGTCAATAAAAATGTATTGACGTGACGAACTGCCCAAAGTTTGGCTTGCCAAAACGACACAGCACACTAAAGAACTATAAAAAAGTAAAAATCCCAGAAAAGGCACTCTCACTCACCTTTTGCAGCGGCATAATCGACCATTAACGACGGCACAACACACAGATAAAGTCCTAATTTTCTTCCGAACTAGTCACAACTCAAAATTACCACAACTCAGAATCACAACTCTCTTCTTCGGGTCAATCAATCTGGACTAAAGCTGGACTGAGTTTGACTATCAGCAAGAAGTGTAACCTTAGCTGAAATGATTCTACTGAACTTCAGCACTTCACACGTTCGTTATCAGGGGAGGAGGCAGGGTGAGAGTTTTACCAAGTTGGTATTGTTTGAATTTGTTTTACATTGTTTGATAAAAAAAAAATGGTTTGACTTGAGGGAAAATAATGGAAACTTTGAGGTGTAGTAGATGAACCAAATATTATAGGGACTGGTCTTTGCGTCAGGGCAGTGAAAATAAAAGATCTTTTTTGCCAGCCTAGTTAGCTTAGTTGGTAGGATAAAATCCGCCCGGGCGGATTTTATCCTACCAACTAAGCTGATGGGATAATGTTCGTTCTCGGAACGGCTGGCTTTTTCCTATCCTGTCTTCCTTCTCTCTTCGATTTCGGGACGATAAGACCATAGCAGTTACAGTTCCCTCTGTCAAACCTCTTAAAAAAATAAAAATAAATAAGTTTGTTGTAATATATTTCTAGGCTTGTGCTCCTGACTTAGGATCAAAGTTGGGAGACCCAGTACCTTGTACTACAGAACTAGGCCCTGTGCATGAATATTATGTGGAGCGATTTGGGTTTAACCCAGAGTGTAGAGTGGCTGTGTTTACGGGAGATAACCCATCGTCCATGGCAGGTAACCCCCCTGACGAACTACCACCGTAAAATCATCTACCACCCCGTATAGCTCACAATCAAAAGACTCCCAACTTACTAGCCCATCCGAAGTGAATCAGCAAACTAACCCATTCAGTGACAACCAAAATACTACCCCATCCGGAGACTTTTCAAATACTAATCCATTCCTGTCAAGCAATCAAAATACTAGCCCTACAAAAGACTTACTGAGCGTACAAGAAAACCAGAATTCTAGCCCAACAAAAGACTCAGTGGACGGACAAGACAACCAAAGTACTACCCCATCTAAAGACCCACTGAACGGGCGGGAAAATACCTCAGCTGAATCCCTCGATGAAAGCCCACTACAAGAAAACAGCACTGACCAACAAGCTAAAGACACTAACCAAGAGACTGATGAAACCTCCCAACACACTTCACAACCGAAAGACGCGATTTCAGAAGTTATTGGATCCAATACAGAGCTGGAGGTTGTTGACCCCAAGGCTGGTGCAGTAAAAGAAAATGAGGATGGATTTGGTCTGCCAAGTTTCTTTGAATCAACAGCGTGTGCACCGCCTGCTAAGCTCTTGTGTAGCCCCTACCCTGATGCTGGCAAGGTAAGAAATTTTACTTTCTATTACCTGTTCCTACTTAGTCTGTGGGAGGGGGGGGGGACTTTAAACAGGGAGTATACT
>NW_007383197.1:5164-5716 GCF_000475195.1 Diaphorina citri | reverse complement strand
TTTTTTTTTTTTTTTTTTTTTTTTTTGGGAGTCCATCTCTAGACCACGAGAATTTGCGAGTTGCCGTCTTCACATCATCTAAAGTTTTCTGATACAGTTGAACGTGGATAATTGAGAACTGGATTGACATGGTCATCATAATTCAAATTTACCTACTCTGAATTCAAATTCAAACTAAAATTTTGGATGGAGAGGTTTAATAAATTCAGCATTTGGAGGCGTCCCAAAGGGTCTTTTCCAGAGCTCCTTTTTAAAAAAAAAAAAGATTTTTGTTTTGAAAGTCTAACTGTTAAGGTCTTATCGGGAATCGAACCCACGGCCTAGCGCTTACAAGGCAGGCGCACTACCTTCCACTTCATAAAAAATATGGCTTTTGAGAAGAAGTCGATCTCTTGAGCTCCAAACTATCCAAGTTTGACTGTACCACCTGTTCTCCTCCCCTCCCCTCTCTTCCTTTGTCTTCCCCACCACATCCAACTGACGTATTTCCCACGGTCTGTATCCTGAAACCTCAACCCCCCCCCCCCCCCCCCCCCAAAGCTTTCGACAGCA
>NW_007383197.1:0-4563 GCF_000475195.1 Diaphorina citri | reverse complement strand
CTCCGTACAGCTCTTCTTCCGCACTTTAAAAAAAAACCCTTCCTCGACCTCAATAAAAATTAATTATTTTCTCTACTGGGTCCACTCTAATCCCTTCGGTTACGAATCTGGGAACATACGGGGACTCACGAACTACTGCCTTATTTATTTTATATGCAAGATATAGGTATCATTAAAATATCTTGCCTTCATCAAAATAATTATTTGACTAAAGAACTGTTGGAAAATTTTGCAAGTTTTAGCATCTCTCAATCCTTCGTTTCTCCTCTCTTACCCATCCTTTATTCCTCTCCCTTCCCCTCCCCCCCTCCCCTTTCTGCTCCCTCCTTCCTCTCTCTCTCCCTTCTTTCAAAGTTTCCCCTTTTCTCCCAAGTCTTTCATTGGAAAATGTGTCACGATTATATTAATCATTATTTCATTCCAGTCAAAATACTCAAAATATTGCTTTTATTCTTGCTTTACATGAAATGAGAAATATGTATACAGTCGTATAATATACACAAATGGCAGAAAAAACTAGGTAGGTAGGTATGTTAGGTAGGTAAATAGACTGCAGAAGTTAAACTAGGTAAAATAGGTACCTATAACAGGTATGTAGGTATCTAGGTTATATTTACGGCTAGTTGGGGTACCTACCTAGTAAGTAAGAAGATACCTACCTAACTTACAGGTACAATATTAGATACATTTTTAGAATGGAATTTTATCACACTCCTTTGGAAGGACCCATTATTCAAGGAGCTTTCTTCAGACTGCTTTTCACTGGAAAGCATCCCAAAGGATGAAATTTCCGAAATAAGATTGGTTTTATTATAGGGAAGTTTATGTAGGTACATTACCTATACCTACTTATCTAACCCTAAATGTCAAATTTACTCAGGCCTATATCATTCAACCAGTAACCACTTTCATATTGTGCAATAACCTCAAAAGATAAAGAACTTGAACGGGATTAAATTTGACAGACAAAGCACGAAAACGCCCCTAAATTTCAGGGTATAGGGGCGGGGCTATTATCATATTATACGTGGTCAGTTTAGGGGCCATCCTCCCTAATTTGGACATGGTTAAAAATTAACAAAATGGACCTTCTATTAGTTTAAAACCATAGTGTTTAACATGGAAAATAATTACAGGGACTCCAGGCCTCTATACATCTTCAAATAACGCTACATCAAACAAATTGTAAATTATTAAGGGGTTAACCGCGTGATGATTAAAGGTTTTGTTCCACACCATGGTCGATTGGCATCGATTCGATGGGCGACTAACACGTCCACGTCCACACTGCCTCGACACATAGATTCACTTTGTCGATGTCCGATCGAAGGGCCGATGTCGACTATGTGTGGACCAGTGGCGTAGCGTGTATGTATGGCGTGTATGGCGGCCATACAACTCAAAAGTTCACTCTAATGCCCATAAATATTAATGGCATGTACTGTGATGGGACTTGGTAGACCTGTGCATGAGACCAACACGCCCTAACACTTGAATTTAGACCACGCTACGCCACTGAAGAAGACGCTTTGTATGCTGCACACAAAAGTTATAAGATGCTCCGCTCCATGACTCTCGAACGGTTGGTCCGCTTTGGATGAAATTCTGGCAAAAACGTTCGACACATACCTAACTAGGAAATTTGGTCTGCAGCAGGTACCTATACTTATAGGTACATACCTACCTACCTACCTACCTACCTACCTACCTACCTACTAGTATTGATGGATTTATAGCTATCTTCACTACAAAAACACTTCACCAAATATGAGTAACGAGTAGGGAAGGAGTTATAATGGATTTCTACGCAGACACAGAGTCTCGTCAATATAAAAACATATTCAACATCAGAAAATCCTGAATATCAAACAACAATTGAAACAAGAGAGTTCAACGTAAACCTTTTCCAAAATAAACTTTGAGGAAAAAATAGAGAGAAAAAAAAGCGAACGAGGTATAAGTTGCCTGAGAAAATGTTATGTACATAGAAAACCTTATGTAAGTTTGTATCGCATAAAAAATAAGTAGATATAAGTTCGACCTAACCTTCTTTTCTATATTCTCTTTTTATAAAAAAAAAAAAAAAAAAAAAAAAAAAAAAAATGTAATAAGGTAGCATGGCAAGATCCCATTTATTAAATCGAAAAACGAAAATTATCTTTTTCTTATATCTAAACAATACCCCCCAGTTTATGCTGTAATTTAAAGTCTAAAGAAAACATAAAATCTGTGGCTTCAGCATTTAGTGCGCGGTGCTTGGGAAACTCAGGTAACTAAAGCTTTGTAGACAGGGACGGAGTTCTGCTGGAAAGGAACACAATTGAAAGATATAGGTAATCGAGTTGATAATACAACTTAGCAAATTTTCTGACTTGGCTTCGACTCGAACCAGCAATCTCCAGATCGGAAGTACATCGAGCTAACCACTACACCAATGAGGGTGGTCTTCCACAATGCCAAATACGTACTTACTTTGGTAAAGTGACGCAAATGGCACAAAATTCTTGGGGCAAAATGTGGCAAAAAGGGCGCTAAAATTTATGAGCCCTATAGCACCTCGAATATAGGGCCCTTGGGTCGCTGAAACTTTATATCCAGCCCTGTAAAGACTCAGTAAAGGTAGTTTTTTATTGCTTTTGAAAGCTCGCTGAGAGTTCAAGTTTTGCTTATGTGAGCTTTCCACGGGGGGTCTCTTTTGAATGAAAGAACACTTCTAAGTGTTATCAAAGCAACTTGGCCGTGTGAATGTTTTTCGGCTTGATATAGTTTTGTGATACACCCTGTATACTTGGACTATTCCGGTCCTTTTAACTGACCTCTCATGTGAATTTTGGCTTTGGTGTAAAATTTTAAAATCCGCTATAACTTCTGATTAGCCCATTGTATCTTCATGTTCCAGGTTTGTACCTTTGTGTCACTTTATCAAACGCTGTGGGTTCAACCATGAACTAATGGTAAGATTTTGCTTAGTAATTGTTGCTTTCATTGTATCTAGCCAGCCTAGTTAGCTTGGTTGATAGCGCGTCTGCGTCTGCTTTGTAAGCGCTAGGTCGCGGGTTCGATTTCCATCCGCCGCGGATTTTATTATGAACGTATAAGGTGTCGCGAACAGCGCGAGTTCAGATACAAGTTAGGTATTAGGTGTTTTAGCAAGTGTTTTATAATTAGATTAAGAATAGGTAATTTAATTAAATTAGACAGCTGATGTTTATGTTGCCAACGAGGAAAGGAGTAGATTTTCCATCAGTAGATTTTGTTTTGTAAACTAGAGTGAGTTAGCAGAAAGTCCTGGTAGTAGACGGACGTAAATTAGTAGCTTTTCCCAAAAGATATTAGAAGTTTTATATAGAAGATTTGTAAGAAAGTAAATAGTCCAGTAATTAGAAAATTGTTAGTAGTCATACTTATTTAAAATCTAGTTTATAAAAGAAGTTTAATTCAATAAAGTGTTCGTAAGAAATTGATAGTTTTCATTGAAGAAGAAAACCACTGTGTCTTCGTTTCATTTTTATGTTGTGTCAAATCTTAAAACGCTTCCACTGTCAATCATCATCATTCACGACATAAAAATTTTGGTAGCAGAGCGTGGTTCATTTGTTTATCCGTGGTTTGTTTGTATAAAAAGTTACATCAGCATAAAGAAAACCACTGTGTCTTCGTTTCATTTTTATGTTGTGTCAAATCTTAAAACGCTTCCACTGTCAATCATCATCATTCACGACATAAGGTTCGGTCTCGGAACTTCAGGCTTTCTCCCATCTTGTCTTTTCTTCTCTCTTCGCTTTCGGGACGTAAGACCTTAGCAGTTACAGTTCCCTCTATAAAACCTATAGAAAATAATAATTATAAAAATATAATGTAATTATTAAGTAGGTATTTACTAATTTACCTCTAGATATTTCGATAATTTTCTATGAGGTGATTTTCCTTAGCAGTTACAGTTCCCTCTATAAAACCTATAAAAAATAATAATTATAAAAATATAATGTAATTAAGTAGATATTTACTAATTTACCTCTAGATATTTCGATAATTTTCTATGAGGTGATTTTCCAGGTAAAATAATTTGCAACTTTTTTCCTCCGAGTTAGACATCATTATTTCTCCGAGCTGTAAAATGCCATCACGGACTCCCGGTAGTAATGCCATCACGGACTCCCGGTAATAATGCCGTCACGGACGATAAGACGTTTGGAAAGTACGTGAGTAACGTGAACTGTCAACATGACGTGATCGTTCAGGGAGCCAGAGGAGGACGGTTCGAGTCCTCAAGGGGTGAAGAAACGAACTCAGCAGAATATTCAATATCCTAGCTGTTTTCCTTCGCTCTTCGATTACGAGAGATGTACGCAATACGTATAAGGTACAGGACGATAAGAACATCTATGAAACCTCTTGAAAAATAAATATATAAATAAATAGGTAAGTCCTATTTTGGAAAAAAAAATCACTACTTTACCCTCACCACCCCAATGATCTTCCTACCCCACACCACTGTTTTGATCCTTCTCAACCTCACGTCTCCTCACTATAACAGCTCTATGCCCTATAACTACAGAGCTC
>NW_007383196.1:2615-6092 GCF_000475195.1 Diaphorina citri | reverse complement strand
TAAATCTAAACATATCACATCGGGATCCGCACAGACATACGGTTTGAAATCTTTAGCACCTGAGAAAAAACACAGAATATGGTATTGATTGATTAATTGATTAAGGTATTGATTAATAAGCTGATTAAACCAACAGTCCATCCGTAGCTAGCAGAAGAAAATCCTCACTTCCATCTAAATCTAAACATATCACATCGGGATCCGCACAGACATACGGTTTGAAATCTTTAGCACCTGAGAAATAACACAGAATGGGTAATAGGTACATAGTTAGTCTAACAACATAAATATAGCTAAGTAAACTACTGAAGCACGGATTCAGACCATTGAACTATGTAGACTTGTACATTATGTCGGCATAATGTGGTGCCCATTTGACAGACATACGGTTTGAAATCTTTAGCACCTGAGAAATAACACAGAATGGGTAATAGGTACATAGTTAGTCTAACAACATAAATATAGGTAAGTAAACTACTGAAGCACGGATTCAGACCGTTGAACTATGTAGACTTGTACATTATGTCGGCATAATGTGGTGCCCATTTCGCCATAGAGGTTACTTTTTTCATACACAGTTAACAGCAAACAAGGACTCTAGAGAGACTGATAATTTTATTATGTCTTACCTATAGCTCTCGACACAGCTAAAATTCCTTGAACTCTAAACTGAGATACAAATCCTCCCATTCTCTCTATCCTCTCCCTTTCTGACTGAAAGAAAACAGAACAAACGCAAATTAGAACAGAAACAGAAGAAAATCTGGTGACAATCCCACCATCAACGAAAAATTGCACTCATATATTTCGCTTGCAAATATTTCAATGGGTCACTTGTTACTTTCTGGACCCAGCACCTAAATGAGAAGTATTGTGTCTCTTAACGCCCATCTGATGAGAGGCATACTACGAGATGGGCATGTTACGGTTACGACACAGACCATGTGAGTCTAATGTAGCAGTTATTTCATTGCTACGAAATAAAAACGGCTGTGAAACACTCATCTTCTTTTTTTTTTTTTAATTTACCAAGGAGTTATGTTATCTACCAAGTACACTTACGTCTATGTTAGGCCGGTGTGGAGGGCTCACTAGTTGACTCACTTTGCCCTCATTCCTACTAATAATAGCCTGGGTATCACCTAGCCATGCTACATACAATTGTTTTAGATCTTGCAACAGAACCTCAATTTAATTTCCAGGAATACTTACGTCTATATTAGGCCGGTGTGGAGGGCTCACTAGTTGACTCACTTTGCCCTCATTCCTACTAATAAAAGCTTGGGTATCACCTAGCCATGCTACATAGGTACAATTGTTTTTAGATCTTGCAATAGAAGCTCAATTTAATTTCCAGGAATACTTACGTCTATATTAGGCCGGTGTGGAGGGCTCACTAGTTGACTCACTTTGCCCTCATTCCTACTAATAAAAGCTTGGGTATCACCTAGCCATGCTACATAGGTACAATTGTTTTTAGATCTTGCAATAGAAGCTCAATTTAATTTCCAGGAATACTTACGTCTATATTAGGCCGGTGTGGAGGGCTCACTAGTTGACTCACTTTGCCCTCATTCCTACTAATAAAAGCTTGGGTATCACCTAGCCATGCTACATAGGTACAATTGTTTTTAGATCTTGCAATAGAAGCTCAATTTAATTTCCAGGAATACTTACGTCTATATTAGGCCGGTGTGGAGGGCTCACTAGTTGACTCACTTTGCCCTCATTCCTACTAATAAAAGCTTGGGTATCACCTAGCCATGCTACATAGGTACAATTGTTTTTAGATCTTGCAATAGAAGCTCAATTTAATTTCCAGGAATACTTACGTCTATATTAGGCCGGTGTGGAGGGCTCACTAGTTGACTCACTTTGCCCTCATTCCTACTAATAAAAGCTTGGGTATCACCTAGCCATGCTACATAGGTACAATTGTTTTTAGATCTTGCAATAGAAGCTCAATTTAATTTCCAGGAATACTTACGTCTATATTAGGCCGGTGTGGAGGGCTCACTAGTTGACTCACTTTGCCCTCATTCCTACTAATAAAAGCTTGGGTATCACCTAGCCATGCTACATAGGTACAATTGTTTTTAGATCTTGCAATAGAAGCTCAATTTAATTTCCAGGAATACTTACGTCTATATTAGGCCGGTGTGGAGGGCTCACTAGTTGACTCACTTTGCCCTCATTCCTACTAATAAAAGCTTGGGTATCACCTAGCCATGCTACATAGGTACAATTGTTTTTAGATCTTGCAATAGAAGCTCAATTTAATTTCCAGGAATACTTACGTCTATATTAGGCCGGTGTGGAGGGCTCACTAGTTGACTCACTTTGCCCTCATTCCTACTAATAAAAGCTTGGGTATCACCTAGCCATGCTACATAGGTACAATTGTTTTTAGATCTTGCAATAGAAGCTCAATTTAATTTCCAGGAATACTTACGTCTATATTAGGCCGGTGTGGAGGGCTCACTAGTTGACTCACTTTGCCCTCATTCCTACTAATAAAAGCTTGGGTATCACCTAGCCATGCTACATAGGTACAATTGTTTTTAGATCTTGCAATAGAAGCTCAATTTAATTTCCAGGAATACTTACGTCTATATTAGGCCGGTGTGTGTTTTTAATATCTAATATAAATGAAAAGTATAATATAAACGTGCAAACTAAAGATAAAAAGTAAAAAATGAATTCAGATTGTACAAGTTGCGGAAAAAAAATCAAAATTTCGAATTTCCCGCCAACTTTACACGCTTAAAGGCCGACAATGGCCTAGCTCAGCCCAGTACATAAACACACCCTTAAGGTAGAAACACACTACTTTCATGAACAAAACTACCTAGAATCGTTCGGACTCCCCATAAGCTCACGTGAAGTGATATGTGGTAGTGTGTTTCTTCTTCCGTCGTTCGAATCACGGATCTTTTTTTTTTTTTTAATCAAAATTTATTGTTTCCAGATAGTTAGATATCCCTCAGTTTTTTCGTTTCCAGAAAGTTATTTCTCATGGATGCTGCAAATAATGGAAATTTGAGGGGCCCCTGAATGTGTCCCTACGGGCCATTTAGGGGCACATTCAGGAGGTGGGATGTATGCCAGTGGATGGTTCAAATAATAAGCATTTGGGGGGCCCCTGAAAGTTCTGCAGATGATTCGTCGAACCAGATTCTGAAGTTGGCCAAACATGAGTCTTCATCTCTTGCTGTCGATTTTGCCTTGCAAGATTTGCTGGAATATACTTGTGTAAAAATGTAAATGTAAATGCAGTTTCTTTGTGTTATTATGTCACAACTTTGGTGCTCACTGCAGCATTGTGGGATTTTTCCCAATATCTCAATAATCCTAAAATCCAATGTTTACCTACCATGCTGGCACCGGTCGCTATGCGCATTTATATGTCATAGCTACTCATTTTCCTCACGAGGCTGAGTGGGCCCCGCAACAGCCAGTCACGGAATCAATCATTTG
>NW_007383196.1:0-2167 GCF_000475195.1 Diaphorina citri | reverse complement strand
CTCAGGGTGTCTACCAGACTGGAAAACCGGGAAAAGTCAGGGAATTTCATGGAGACTGGAAAAGTCAGGTAATTTCACGAAAAAGTGCCAAAAATCGAAAAAAGTCAGGGAATTTTTCAAAGCCTAAAAAAAGACAAAGAAAGATTTCAATTAAAAAAGTATGCAACCATGAAGGGGCAACATATAATCTCACAAAAATTTCGCCTGCGGCGCTGAAATTTTGTCTCTTCATGAAAAAGTTTTGGGAATATTTCAAAGCCTATAAAACGAGAAAAAGACTTTGGTCAATAAAAAAAAAAGTATGCAACCTTGAAGAAGCTACTTAAATTTTCTCGAAAAAAACTTCGCCTGCGGCGCTGTCATTTTGTGTTCTATAGAAATGTATTGGGGGGAATAACTATACTCGTCTTTTACACGTATTTAATTACATAAAAAACTGACACATGACAAGCTACAGGTTACATACTTACTGAAAAGTTTGGCCTGAGGCCCTGAAGATTACACCTTTGACAAGTCTGCTTCTCTTACTATTGTAGACCAAAATCTTCAAAAAATTCGCCTGCGGCGCCAATTTTTGTGTTTTTGATAACTCCCTAAGTTTTTTAAAATTAGAGACCAAAATTTTTGCCTGTGACCATAAAAATTTCAATTTCGTTAATTCTGGTTTCTATAAATTGTAGCTCACAATTTTCAAAAATTTCGCCTGCGGCGCTGCTCATTACCCCCTTCTTTGTGTTAACCTTCATCCCCCCAGGATATGTGAATGTGTAGACTGTATAATAACAAACTTCAGGTTCATGCTTTTAAAAAAAATTCTCCTGTGGAGCTGAAGATTAGGATTTCAATGAGACTGAATTTCTGAAGATTTTAGACCAAAATGTTCAAAAATTTCGCCTGCGGCGCTGTTATTATATTCAATATTGTTATTGTATTCTAAAAAAGTGCCAGTTCACCTATAGTAAATACCTATTAGGGGCCCAAAGGCAGATCAAAGAGACATGGCTGTAGTAGTCTTGAGGTCATTATCTTGGTCAAAGGTCATTTATCTTGAAAAAATTTGGCCTGCGGCGCAGTTATTTCATGGTGCACATGGAGGACTCAAGACCTTACCCTAGTCGGATGAAAAAAATTATCTTGATCAAAGGTCATTTATCTTGAAAAAATTTGGCCTGCGGCGCAGTTATTTCATGGTGCAAATGGAGGACTCAAGACCTTACGCTAGTCGGATGAAAAAAAATTGAAGAAATTTAATAGGCCTGAGAACATTGCTTGGGGGGGAAAAATCGGCTGCGGCGCAGTAGGAATAGGGTGGAAAATCTTGGAAAAGTAGACTGGAAATTTTGAAAAATTGGACTGGAAAACCGGGAAAAGTCAGGGAATTTTATTTTTCCATTTTGGTAGACACCCTGATGTAGCTTTTCGAATAAAATCATTTTCCAAGATGAGAGTCTTCCGAAAAGATAAAATGAACCTGTAAAACCAATATTTGCCAGTACTTTCAAGCATTTTTTTTTTTTTTTTACATGTTGGTCCGTGTTATAGCATACATATCACATAGTCATGGCCCTCATCAGATGACAAGACAAGACACAGTAAGGAATTTTAATTGTGTTACACAAAAATGCTTTTGTCAGAAATGTACTTAGTTCCCTGCTTAATACCTACACTGCGCTAAATTTTCTGATATGACTTGGACTCAAACCACCAACCTCCAGATCCAGAGTCCACTGTGCTAACCACTACAACGCTAAGGAGACACAGTACTGCCCATTTAGGTGCTGGGTCAAGACAAGTCATACCAACTTATACTGGAACTAACATAATAGTTTAAAAAAAAAAAGAGGTTTGACAGAAGTAACTGCTTAGGTCTTACCATCCCAAAATCAAAGAGAAAAGGAAGATAGGATGGGAAAAAGCCAGAAGTTCCAAGAACAAACATTATCCCAGCAGGATAAAATCTGCCTGGGTGGGAATTGAACCCGCGGCCTAGCACTTACAAAGCAGATGCACTACCAACTAAGCTAACTAGGCTGGCTATAATAGTTACCTGACGCTCAAGTACTGTTGGGTCCAATCTATGACACATCCGATTATGTCATGGTCTCGTAAATTTCCCTTGATGATCTTCACTGGGAGTTGATCTGTAGTGTCAACCGACTTGTTGAAT
>NW_007383195.1:0-6092 GCF_000475195.1 Diaphorina citri | reverse complement strand
GTTGAAAAAACTCCCTTCTCAGGGCAGAACACCCTCCTCTTAGGTAGAAATAACCTCCTTGACAGATAACACCCTGGAAGTATTAAAGTATGTTAAGGCGGTCTCTTCTTGATCCTTTGTGTGCCGCGTCCATTTTAGTTTAGGACTGTTGCACTGGTGTTAGAAGTAAGAAGTTAATTACTCGTATACTGCGAAACTTTCAAAGTTTTTTAATGACCGCCTTTTCACCCGGGAAAGCCTGCAGCCGGGAACCGATTTTGCGCAACGTTGCTTAACTTCAGTGAACATGAATACTGCCACTTAATCAAAGCTTCCGAATCTAAATACTAAACAGCGTACAGTAAACGGAGAGATGAAAAAATGATCGATAAAAAAAGAGATAATAAAAATACAAATGTATAAAAAGAAGCGTTCTTACTATTAAAATTATGGTGAAGAAGAGAGAATATTTTTATGGAATTTCCCTGTCTATTGATGGAGAAAAAAAAATCCCTTTCTAACTCTAAGGAAAAAATCCCCTGACAAGAAAAAATCCTTTTCTATTCCAAGGGAATTACACCCTGAAAATTCTTAGGAAAAAGTCCTTTTCTGTGCTTTTCACGTAAGCCTACGCAAAAAATATTCACCTTAACATCTCCGCCATTTAAAATTTTCCCCACAAAATTATCATTCGGCTTTTTCGTCCTTCTTTTATAATTAGCAATTTACCGTACATTTCCCAGGTGCGGAATATTAGATGTACGATTTTCCATTCGGTACTTTACCCTCTTCGTCGTAATTATTTGGTAATTTACCGAACAATTTATCTACTGTGAGAAACATCACATACAACTTCAAGCTACCTACGAATACTTCACAAACCGACTTTTCCGCCTCTTCGTTACATTTGGCATTTACCGTACATTTCCCAAATGTACGACCCCTTCCTACGAATATAGGCATTTCGCCCCTCCAATTTACCGTACACTTCCCAAATGTACGACTTCCTACGAGTATTTCGCATACGGTTTCTTCGCCTTCCCGAAGATCAGCTCCGCATCGGGGGTGTACGGTCCCTTCGGCTGTTTCGCCGACCGCTGGTAGCTCCCATGGTTCAAATTCCGCACCTGTCCGATCCCTTGCGTCACGCCCTCCGTTTCCGCATGGTAGTCCTCTTCCTCCAGCCGGTCCGTGATGTTGAGCGTCAACTTCTTCACCTGGTCCATCTCGTGCTTTTTCGCCTTCTCCTGGGACTTCAAATTAGTCACCAACTCGCAAGTCGACGGCACCACAAGCGGCTTGTACGTCTGTTTGTTCGACTTGCTTCGGATCATAAGGACAAAGTTAATCGTATCTTCTGGCGTTGGGGACTCCAGCTGTTCGTAATTCTTCAGGTTTGACCGGAGAAAGTTTACAGGCACGGACATATTCGCAGCTTGTACGTCTGTTTGTTCGACTTGCTTCGGATCATAAGGACAAAGTTAATCGAATCTTCTGGCGTTGGGGACTCCAGCTGTTCGTAGTTCTTCAGGTTTGACCGGAGAAAGTTTACAGGCACGGACATATTCGCTAGTTTGTTCTTGGTTGTGATCGTTTCTCGAGTCCGCTCCTGGAGGTTTTCCGACATCATCTTTTCAAACTCGGATATGAATTCGTCTCTCGAGTCCGCTCCTGGAGGTTTTCCGACATCATCTTTTCAAACTCGGATATGAATTCGTCTTCTTCTTCAGCCAATCTATTTCCTTCCCTGGTAATTCCTTCTGGGAGTTCTTCTTCCTTGAGGATATCTTCCGTGAGACCTTCTTCCGCGTTATCTTCTGGTAGGTCCTCTCGGTCGCCGCTGTAGTCTTCATAATCTTCCGTTATCGGTTCAGTTTCATCATCTTCATCACCTCCCACGCTTCTGGGAGTCCTTCTTCTTTGAGGATGTCTTCCGTGAGACCTTCTTCCCCGTTATCTTCTGGTAGGTCCTCTCGGTCGCCACTGTAATCTTCATAATCCTCCGTTATCGGTTCAGTTTCATCATCTTCATCACCTCCCACATCCATTCCACCTGTATTTACATTTCCATCACCACTATTTACACCTCCGCCATTATTTACACCTCCATCAGTATTTACACCACCACTCTTTACATCCACATCCATGACGTCACTATGTACACTGTCTTGTCTTTCAAATCTTTCCGTGAGGTTAGAATCCCCTTTAGGTCTACTTCCTTGATCCAGGATATTTTTACCTTGCCCGTCCAATCTGTCGCTTATCACAGCTGACACAGACAAGATCTATAATTTTGAGTAGGACTGGAATAACATATGGGTACTCAAACTTCGAACGAAGAAAAATCGCGGATTCAACCGCGACTTTGGTGTGTAGGTGAATGGTGAAATAGACTTCGAATTTTATTGGTACCTGATGACGGCCACTCAATCTCAGAACGTCTGACAGACTGAGGTCAGGCAGTCTGACAGACCTCTAGGTCAGACAGTTTAAGCGTGATGTGTGGCGGAAAAAGCTTCTTACCTAGGTCTCTCACACGATCTGACAGATCTAGATCTCAGACGATCTGACAGATCTAGATCTCAGACGATCTGACAGATCTAGATCTCAGACGGTCTGACAGATCTAGATATCTCAGACGATCTGACAGATCTAGATCTCAGACGGTCTGACAGATCTAGATATCTCAGACGGTCTGACAGATCTAGATCTCAGACGATTTAACAGATCTAGGTCTGAGCGTGAATAGCCAGCAGCTGTAGCACGTTGAATGCACCCAGTTCCCCATAGGTCATTAAAGTTCAGCAACCTAGTGCGTGGTTAGTATACGGATGGGTGACCGTCTGAACAATCCCGTGCTGCTGGCTTTCCTGGGCCAAACTCAGACTGGGTGAGGTTAATGTTATTCTATGTGTTTTAGGTAGGAATCGAACACACGCTCTCCTGTCTATCAATATCTAAACATTTTTAGGCGAACACATAATCACATTATTATGCCTAGGATGAGGAAAGTAAAAATATTGTTGAACAGGATGAAAATTTGAAAACCCCTGCTGTGTTTTGTGAAGTAGGTACCTATCTCGTAGTTTCTAGAAATATCGTAAACATATCATTAGCCGCATGTTGAGAACTCCTTGCTCTTTTGGTTACCACGGCAACCAAGGAGGTCGAAAACAGTGGACAGAGAATGTTTTCTAAAGCTTCCTAGAAATTCCCACAGAGAGCGCTAATAGTTCATCAAGCATACCGGGTGGTTCAACAAAATTGAAGAAATGTTCTAGCCAAAAAGGCCTATTTGTCGATGAAAACGATAATAAAAGCTTCGAAAATGTTCAAATTGATTTTAAAAAAACCAAAAACGTCATGTGATTTTTTTTTAATCAACGTAGAAAACAGTTCTAAAGTTCAAATTTTTAGGGAATTTTTGAACCACCCTTAGTACAAGCAAACCAAGTAGCGCGCTCTATTGGATTTTCGATGAACTTCCAGCAAACGAAGCCATCAGATTCTCAAACTGGTCTCTCCTCTCCTGACGCAACTCTCCCTTTGACTGCAATATCCTCAGGTTCTGCTTCTCAAAGTTCTTCAACTCACTGTTCTCCTTCAGTATATGCCGGCACAGGGATTGGAAATAGTCTACGAGGAGAAGTTTCACTGTCCGTTGCTTCTCGTGAGGAATCAGGTCACTCTTGGGGACCTCAACGTTATATTTGCGCGCGAGAACCTGAATATGTTTTGGCACAAGCCCGGCGTAATCCTCCCCACAATATTTACAGAAGCTGATAATGATGCTCAGGTTGTTGTGCTCCTCCTTGTCTGTTGATATGAGGAAGGTTAGCACATTGCCGAGCAGACAGAATGCCTCCTTGTTCTGAAACACGCCGCTACTGATCAGGTCTCCGTAGAATCTCAGATCCACGCGAAGTTTTGACGAGTTGACGATCTTCTCGTCGCGTTTCATCGTTAAACTTCGGCTCCACGCGTCGAAGAAGAGCTTCGCGAAATCGGAATACACCCGATGTAGTTCGCTACACAGGATGAGCGCGCTGGGGACATCCGTGAGCTTCAGTTTCACGTCGACCAGCGCTGAGGTCACTTCGCTCATATACTTGGAGAGGTTGAGCAGTGAGAGATCCTTCAGTAGAGAGTCCAACTGTTGAGATGTGAAGTTCTTCAGTTTCTTGACGAACGCGGAGTTTTTCTTCAGACTGGAGTCGAGTTTGGACAGTTTTGATTCGTCCCGTGCTGGCATGAGGTTAGACTTGCGCAGTTCAGACTTCGCTTTGAGTCGTGCCCGGGTTTCATCACAGTAGGTGACCAGGGTGGTGTATTCTTCATGTGTAGCGTCCGGGGTTTCACTAATATTCAGCACGCCTGAGAGACTCTGTGTGCTTGTGGCATCTGGAAGGGTGGGGAGTGTCTTTTGTGGCGCGTCAGTCTTCAACCCTTGGGCAACTTCACTTGGAAGATTTGCAAGGACTGTATCAGATATCCCTGCTGTATATGCATCCTCAGCGGTGAAATTATCCCGGGCAATGATATCGTACAACTCCACATTGTCATCATGTGTACGTGTCTTGCCAATATCAACAAGACTTGAGCTGTATAGACTGTATGCCTCACTGGATGGTGTGCCTGGTGGTGCATTGTGGGAACTGTCCTCTTTTTGGAAGTTGTCCAATAAGATGAGATCTTCAAGTGAGTTGGACTCGGCAGTGTCTGTGTTGAAGTCAGCCATTGTGTGAGGGCCGTGATGAAGTTTGTGCTGATTATAAGAGCATGATTCACTGGACTAATAATGAAGGTTAGAAGAGTATAGGCCACGTTATAAGATCATTCTTGACTGGACTAAAAGTGCATGTTATAAAATCATGATTGACTGGACTAAGAGAGCAGGTTATAAGGTCACAGAACACTGTAGTAGTTTGTAGGTTAAAAGATCATGGTCTCCTGGACTATTGTACTAGTTGAACAAAAGATTCTACTGTTGTACTGATGATGTTGATTACTAGTCCATGACCATTGTTTCATCAGGTGGCATACATTTTGAATAAATAAGTGATCCACAATTAGAACTGAGAATTTGGAATCTGGAATTCAAAACAAGAAGAAAATCAAAGTTACAGCCTATAACAGTTGCAAGTTCGTAACTTTACTTGGGCCCAATTTTAAAGTTAATTTTGACTATTTTGAATGTGTAGATAAATATTTAAATAGACATGGACCACATGCAGACCAAGTGTGGCTGTGTGGCCTGTAAACTACATAGTCTACCAAGCTCTTCTGTATGGCCTTTGGCAGATTAAAGAGGGACCATTACTAATGTATCTTTTGAATTGGGGATCGCATTTACATGTCATAGCTACTCATTTTCCTCACGAGGCTGAGTGGGCCCCGCAACAGCCAGTCACGGGATCAATCATTTACATGATGCTTGACCCCGCCGGGAATCGAACCCGGGTCTCCCGCGTGCAAGGCGAGTGCAGTGACCACTACGCCATGGGAGCTGACAAGAAAACTGAGTAGGAGAGCTAAAAGGGGAGAGAGAGAATAAAGAAAAAGAAATAGGAGAAATCGGGGAAAGTGGAGAGAAAGGGGATAGAGAAGAAATTAAAAAAGGGAGGAAAGAAAGAAAGTAGCAATGAGAGAAGAAGGGAAAGTGGGAGAGGTGAAGGATTAGAAGAGAGGAGAGGAAGAGAATGGAAGCGGGAGATGAGAGAGAATGAAAAGGGATAAGAAGAGAAGAGAACAGTAAAGGTACATACTTAAATAGTCCCTTTTCTAGTTTAGTTAGCTTATTGTAGAGTAGCACGCCTGCCTTGCAAGCTCTCTAGCTAGGTCGCGGGTTCGATTCCCGCATGGGGTGCATTTTATCCTGAACGCACTAGGTTCGTTCTCGGAAAAGATCTTGAACTAACAAGAGACAAGAACTGACCCTTGGAATTTGTACAATATGTAGGTAGTTAATTTGATTATGCAATTGTGGCTTTTTTATATCCATATAATCATTATTATTATTTCAGGTAAACCTAGACGTGCAGCAGTTCAAGCCGGAAGAGATCGACGTCAAAGTGGTGGACGATTTCATAGTGGTTCACGCTAAGCACGAAGAG
>NW_007383194.1:0-6095 GCF_000475195.1 Diaphorina citri | reverse complement strand
TCCGTGTTGTGCAACAATGGCAATGGTGGGTCCCTGTGCGTTGGTTTGTCTGTCAGTATCTCGTTCATGAAAGTCATACAACTTTCGATCCATGCTTCCGTTAGGGTTTCGCGGATAAACGCAATGTAATACGCGGTTTTTTGGATTTGTTTGAAACGCCCGTATGAGATTCTCTCTGAGTTGTCTTCGACTATTTCCCCCACCCCTTCGATCCATTTCATTACTAGACGTTTCATTGCTAGATCTCTCTTCTGCATTGCTTCCTTGCTCAAACGAATCAATAATTTCGAAACTAGTGTCAGCGTCATGTTGACGTCCCAGAGGAGGTACAGAATGTTGAGAAAATTTGTCTCCTGTCGTTCCCATGCGGTCAGTTGTTGTTCCTTGGTCAATTCGATTGTCACTGTTTTCTTCTTCTTCACTGGACTGGGCTGAATCCGTTTCCGTGCTGCTGTTGCTTTCCTCTTCTCTACCTTGTTTTTTTCTTCGTTTATTGCTCGTTGTTCTATGCGATTTACGGTCTCTTCGAACATGGCTTGCGTGTTTGATCCGGCCAATAGGTCTCGATTTTCTTCGATGAGTATTTCTTCTTCCGAACTCTCGCTCACTTGGTGGTGAGCTGTCGAAGTCCCACGACTCACGTCGTCGTTCTCCGAATCCATACGTGTTATTCCTTTCGAGGTCGAAGGTTTCTCGTTGTCGTGGAACATGTTCTTGATCCTCCAGGAACAAAATTGACATTCACAATTTAGTCGCTCGTATAATTCTACTTTAGGTATTTTTGAATAATTTTTGCGTTTTAATTGTTTTATTTTAGTGTTATATATATTTATTTTTTTTTTTATTATCACGTATCACTTCTTCACAACTTCTACGATGTGTACACAACGACATGAAATTCAGAACTGAATGTGGCAATAGTTTGTTGAAATCATTATCAATTCCTCTTCAGTATGGTAATTTGACTCCTTCGATAGTTAGTTGAAATTATTATCAATTTATCCTCTTCAGTACTGTAATTTGACTCTTTCGGTTCGTAATGTGATCTAGGTAATAGAAATTGTGAATACAATTTTTGCCAAACGTCGGCAAGAAAAGGCGATCTGCCTTCTCTGTAGAGAGAACAAAACCATCATATCCTGCTATGGTGGATCTACGTCAGTCATATCCCGCCATCTCCAAACAATACATAAGGAGACACAGGAAGATCAAGCAGCAGGAGGTAGGTTCCAAGATTTCGTTTATTGCTCGTTGTTCTATGCGATTTACGGTCTCTTCGAACATGGCTTGCGTGTTTGATCCGGCCAATAGGTCTCGATTTTCTTCGATGAGTATTTCTTCTTCCGAACTCTCGCTCACTTGGTGGTGAGCTGTCGAAGTCCCACGACTCACGTCGTCGTTCTCCGAATCCATACGTGTTATTCCTTTCGAGGTCGAAGGTTTCTCGTTGTCGTGGAACATGTTCTTGATCCTCCAGGAACAAAATTGACATTCACAATTTAGTCGCTCGTATAATTCTACTTTAGGTATTTTTGAATAATTTTTGCGTTTTAATTGTTTTATTTTAGTGTTATATATATTTATTTTTTTTTTATTATCACGTATCACTTCTTCACAACTTCTACGATGTGTACACAACGACATGAAATTCAGAACTGAATGTGGCAATAGTTTGTTGAAATCATTATCAATTCCTCTTCAGTATGGTAATTTGACTCCTTCGATAGTTAGTTGAAATTATTATCAATTTATCCTCTTCAGTACTGTAATTTGACTCTTTCGGTTCGTAATGTGATCTAGGTAATAGAAATTGTGAATACAATTTCCTTCTCTTGGCAGCAGCAGCAGGTCAGGTAGGAGGGGGATTTACGTCACTAGTCTTGATCATGATCATGCGCCGAAGGCGCGATCGATCGACGTGACGTAAATCCCCCTCCTACCTGACCTGCTGCTGCTGCCAAGAGAAGGAAATTGTATTCACAATTTCTATTACCTAGATCACATTACGAACCGAAAGAGTCAAATTACAGTACTGAAGAGGATAAATTGATAATAATTTCAACTAACTATCGAAGGAGTCAAATTACCATACTGAAGAGGAATTGATAATGATTTCAACAAACTATTGCCACATTCAGTTCTGAATTTCATGTCGTTGTGTACACATCGTAGAAGTTGTGAAGAAGTGATACGTGATAATAAAAAAAAAAATAAATATATATAACACTAAAATAAAACAATTAAAACGCAAAAATTATTCAAAAATACCTAAAGTAGAATTATACGAGCGACTAAATTGTGAATGTCAATTTTGTTCCTGGAGGATCAAGAACATGTTCCACGACAACGAGAAACCTTCGACCTCGAAAGGAATAACACGTATGGATTCGGAGAACGACGACGTGAGTCGTGGGACTTCGACAGCTCACCACCAAGTGAGCGAGAGTTCGGAAGAAGAAATACTCATCGAAGAAAATCGAGACCTATTGGCCGGATCAAACACGCAAGCCATGTTCGAAGAGACCGTAAATCGCATAGAACAACGAGCAATAAACGAAGAAAAAAACAAGGTAGAGAAGAGGAAAGCAACAGCAGCACGGAAACGGATTCAGCCCAGTCCAGTGAAGAAGAAGAAAACAGTGACAATCGAATTGACCAAGGAACAACAACTGACCGCATGGGAACGACAGGAGACAAATTTTCTCAACATTCTGTACCTCCTCTGGGACGTCAACATGACGCTGACACTAGTTTCGAAATTATTGATTCGTTTGAGCAAGGAAGCAATGCAGAAGAGAGATCTAGCAATGAAACGTCTAGTAATGAAATGGATCGAAGGGGTGGGGGAAATAGTCGAAGACAACTCAGAGAGAATCTCATACGGGCGTTTCAAACAAATCCAAAAAACCGCGTATTACATTGCGTTTATCCGCGAAACCCTAACGGAAGCATGGATCGAAAGTTGTATGACTTTCATGAACGAGATACTGACAGACAAACCAACGCACAGGGACCCACCATTGCCATTGTTGCACAACACGGAGACCATTTCCACGCCGTGCACGACTGCACGTATACGAGCGGGCAATGTAGATGCGCCTTCACCAGAATGTGCGAAACTATTTGCGGAACGCGGCTCAAGAGAAGAATTATTCGGAGCATCGAATACAACACCAACCATTGGGTCAACACCATTTGTTATCTCCAGACGCATCCGCGATCAATTGATTACCTACAGATCAACTTCAAAAAGCTTCACCATAGCGGCAATGTAGATGCGCCTTCACCAGAATGTGCGAAACTATTTGCGGAACGCGGCTCAAGAGAAGAATTATTCGGAGCATCGAATACAACACCAACCATTGGGTCAACACCATTTGTTATCTCCAGACGCATCCGCGATCAATTGATTACCTACAGATCAACGGCGGTGGCACCAGCAACAGACGACTACATACTGAAGTTCGATCTCTATCCGCGCAGTGTGCTGCACAAACCCAAACAGGAATGGTGGAGAGACGCGGACACAAGACTCGTACTCCCGATTTCATCCAATGCGCCGGAGTGGAAACAAGTACTCGAACTGCGTACGACAATGGAACATCTCATGCAAGACAAACTGCAACCACTCGAGAAGGATGTAAAGGGGACAGGTTCGTGGCGTTCTTGAAGGCGCATCCGTGTGCGCCACTATCCAACATAACGCTCACACGACATTGGACAACATCCGAGTGGCGCTTCGAACCAAGTACGTCCACAATAATTACAAATGGACTGCACATCAGGCAGGTAGAACTACAAGACATGTCTATGCGAGAATTATACCAAGAGTACTGCAAAGTAGATCCCATTAATTTACTATTTGCAGCACCGTTAGGCAACAGCGGGGACTTCTACTACACGGTAGACGAACTATACCTCAGCAAGAGAAAAACATTCATAGTTGTGTTTGCTATTACAGTTCAGTCTATACTGAATATTGCAAAAAAATTACTCGTACCAAGAAATAGTACGTCGTAATATTACAAATTACGTCGAGCGTTGCTAGTACCTACTTGAGACGGTTGTCCGCCTGGAAAATATTCTCACGTGATGCTGGCTTTTCCCGCCCCACTCAGGCTGGGTGAGGTTAATGTGAGTAGTTGGTATGCTATGGTCAATGTATGGAGGATAAAACCCCTAACCACCATCAACCTGATCATAGTCCTGCTGAGAAGTACCGTCCTCCTCTGCCCAAGTGGCACTATTGTACTGATTTTCATTACCATCTGGATTGTCCGACATATGGTAGACTGTAAAACCCCTGTCTCATATAACTTTAAATGTGTTGACACGGGATGTAAACCCAGAGTGAACTAAACCAAACGTACCTAGTCACCATAATATCCATTATTTTCTTGCCACCAAATTCAAATTTACCGCCCAAAATTTCGCCTTACATATGGCAACACTGTGCACGTTTTTTCTACATGCTGAACACGAGGAGTTGAGTATCTAGTTTAATTGTAGAAATCTATGGGCGTACGTGACTTTTGTTTTTTTTTTTCGTTATGAAGAGTCGTCTGGAATTTGATTTTATTATAGAATGGCTTGTTCTAGTTTTCCTGTGTTTTTCTTGACTAATATAAAATGGAAAGAGTATTTCAATTAGAAAGTTCGTGTTTTATTTCATCTACTCATATTAAAAGGTTATGGGCCCAGGCATCCTTTGGCCGGAATGTAAGTAATATCTGTGGAATTTGCATATGAGAAGGAACATATCCCTGTGGAATTTAGCAGGTGGAATTTTTCTGACTGGATTTTGTAAGTAATCTCAAATATGAAACTGAATAACAGACTAGGAATAAAACTTTTTGACGGAGAGAGCTTCTGCAATTGGAAATTTCGAATTGAAGCTGTTCTCGAAGAGAATGAGTGTTCAATACACAGTCTCGAGGATGTTGATTGTACAGTGAAAGCAAATCAGAAGAAAAATGCAAAGGCTAAGAACATACTTATACAAGGACTCGACAACTCTCAGTTGAAATATATCAAAGATTGTCATACAGCGGTGGAAATTATGCAAAACAATATGTAAAGAAACTACAGCTAAAGCTAGCAAGCACTACAAAGTACCGAGAACAACATTACTTTACAAACTAAGTGGAAAGTACCCCATTTCTAGAAAAATGGGACCACCATCATATTTGACAAAGGAACATGAAGCAATATTGTCTAAATGGATTATCACTTCACAGAAGGCGGGTTTTCCTGTAAGTAAAATATATGTTTAGACTCAGCATCTTGGAGAAAGTGTATTTGAAGAAATGTATGAATAACCTGAAGTACAATGAGAAGGAAAGTCTTTATAAGTTTTTGAATAAATTTGATGAAATGTTGAGAAAGTTGGCTGATGCTGATGTGAAGATGGAAAAAAGTGAGAAAATTTGTTGTTTGTTGTTGGCTTTACCAGAGTCTTTCAACTATGTGGTAGCTGCCATTGAAACTATGGTGAGAAACAGGAACTTACTTTGGATTTTGTGAAGAACAGATTACTAGATGAAGACTTGAAGAAAAGGAGTTCCAAAAGTTCCCCTCTGACTGTTTCGTGGGATGGCCAGGCTCAGCCGATAATTTGAGGGTATGGACCAATTCTCGCCTGCACAATACTTGTGCCCAGAAATGTGATCTAGAGAGATCAAACTCACAAATTTCTCGGAACCTGTACTGACAACAATTTCTGTCATGTCAATTGGATTCTTTCCTACTTGAAATGCCTTTTTCTTTTTGAGATCCTTGACTTTGTTCACCTCCCATTCTTGGAATCCTAATTTTAGCATTTGATCAGTATGATTCATTGTTACAAAATAATACAAAATATCAGTAGGTGATCAATTTCTTGGTTTCTGATAATTTTTTAACTTTTAGATGAATTTCTCGAGTCCAGATAAGAATTTTTATATCCCAACTGAAACATGTGCAGGATCTACACAAACAAAAATAAATGAAACCATGGGCATAGATAAATAATAATAATAATAATAATAATAATAATGATGATAATAATGATAATAATGATAATAATGATAATAATGATAATAATGATAATAATGATA
>NW_007383193.1:0-6095 GCF_000475195.1 Diaphorina citri | reverse complement strand
CAATTTGTAGTGTAAAATCAACACCTCCAAGGTAAATAATAAACCACCAGAACTGATTCTGGTAAATATTACCTACTTTGCTAGAAAAGGCTCTACACCTTTTTATGAAGAATTCAGAAACACTTTTGGTTCTGGAGTATTTAGGAATACTCCAGAACCTTCTCTAATAAATTTTTTTTGGGAGGACAAGCCAGTACACAGATTCTTTTGTATTTTAAGGACTGAATTTGTAGATCTCACGTTGTAGGTACCTAGGATCAATAGTAATGAAGAAGATGGAATGAGGAAGTGCCCCATTCATCATGTGGAAAGTGGAAACCAATCTAAAGACTTGAGCCCATCAAGTGTTTACTATTACTTATTCTATTAATAGAGAAATAATCCTACTTCCCTATCATGCTGGCTGAGGTACATAGGGTACTTGTTTACTTAGAACTTATGTTTGTTTATGCATTTATTTATTTTCTACTTTTGTTTGATCTCCTAGAAGCGAGTTTGATTTCAGCCTTTTCCTAATTTCCATTTCATCCAGGATCTCTTGTGTCATCCATTTTTTCTTAGATGTTGCATAAATAGAAGATACAGAAATGCAGAAATCTATTATATCTTTCTTCAAAGAACTATCGCAAGAGGGGCAAGCTGGCGCTGTTTCCGGGATCGTATGAAAAGATCTTCTAGCTTGCAGTACTAGCCGCGAAAATTTGAATTTAAAAATTATCAAAATTCGTTTGGGACGTTTGACGTTATGACGTTTCGCCTGTTCGCCTCGCTCGCCTGTTGGAGACTTGGACTTGGAGCGTTGGAGGCTGTGGGACCACCACAATAATAGTAGTAGCCTACTGCTGGAGTAAAGGGACTTTACAGTCCTATGCGAGCAGTATAAATAAGCACTATTATTATTATCCTTCTTCCTCTTCCTCTTTCACCTCCTCCTCCCCTCCTCAATCCTTCTTCCTCTTTTCTTCCTCCATCTCTTGTTCCTCTTCTCCTCTTCCTTCTTCTTTTCTCTTCTCTTCTTCCATCCTCTCCTTCTCCTTTTCTCCTCCTCTGTCATGTATGTGAGATTGTCAGGTACCTTTGTGTGTCCTAGAAAATCAGGAGGCGTGAAAGCAGGAAAGCCCACGTGCCTAGGTTTAACTTTTGCCTTTTATTTATATGAAGGAAAGTAATGGAAGCTACGAATTTTGTGTGGCACAACATTAGATAACAGAGAAAAAAGAGGAGAGACAGAGGGGAAGGAAAAAGAGGGGGCAGATGGGAAAGAGGAAAAAGATGAGATGGAGGGGTGAGAAATAGGAGGGGAGGGTAATCATGTTTGTTTTAAGACTGTCAGCCTGTCAGGCCCTTATTATGGCTATTTACCCTGCAACACTCTTTTTTATTGGCTTTTCGTGACGGGGATTTTTCCGGAGCTCTTTCACCCAACTTTCTCTTTTGACTGTGATGTATTTCACCATGAAGGAGACTTTGAATTGAAATGGTTTACTTTACTGTAAAATATCTGAAAATTCAATAACATAGAGTTATAGAGAAGGTCCGAACCTTACCTGGTACATAACCACAACCTAAATTCCTAAAGAAAAATGACAACTCCATCCTTGTTTCTGTGACCTTTTTCTTCTTCAACATGTTTTTTATTATTATTATTCATTTATTATTATCCACCTACTACTTTTGTACACTCATGAAGTACAGAGAACAGACAGTTATATGTATTGCTGATTTGAAAAGTAGGTAAATACTTACCTAACAATACTGTCTTAATGGAAACATGTAACAAAATGCAAATGCCCTATTATAAAACATGACTAAAGTAAAGGATATGTTTCTAGGAGGAATACAAATAATTTAAAATTTTACCAAGTTGGAATCTATTTCTTCACCTTGGACTTTGTTTTATTTTAAAAACCTGATCTGTTCATTTCCTCACAAATAAATAATTAATTTTTAAAGAACAAATAAGGAATGTAAAAGGTCATATAAGATCAAGTACTTTTAATCTAGTCAACTTATAAATATGTACTAGGCTAACTAGGCTGTCTAAATATCTACCTGCATACCTTATAAACACATGAAGTAGAAAATCTATTCTTTAAAAACAAAGTAAATAGAGGACTTTGTTTTATTTTAAAAACCTGATCTGTTCATTTCCTCACAAATAAATAATTAATTTTTAAAGAACAAATAAGGAATGTAAAAGTTCATATAAGATCAAGTACTTTTAATCTAGTCAACTTATAAATATGAACTAGGCTGTCTAGATTTCTACCTGCATACCTTATAAACACATAAAGTAGAAAATCTATTCTTTAAAAAACAAAGTAAATAGATAAATTTTAGAGTAAATTTTCCAATTTGTAGTGTAAAATCAACACCTCCAAGGTAAATAATAAACCACCAGAACTGATTCTGGTAAATATTACCTACTTCACTAGAAAAGGCCCTACACCTTTTTATGAAGAATTCAGAAACACTTTTGGTTCTGGAGTATTTAGGAAAAAATTACCTCTTCTCTAATACATTCATTTTGAAGGACAATCCAGATTCTTTTGTATTGGTAAATATTACCTACTTTGCTAGAAAAGGCTCTACACCTTTTTATGAAGAATTCAGAAACACTTTTGGTTCTGGAGTATTTAGGAAAAAATTACCTTTTCTCTAATACATTTATTTTGGAAGGACAATCCAGATTCTTTTGTATTTTTTAGGACTGAATTCGTAGACCTATTGGTACTTACTTACAAGCAGTATTAGACAAAGAGGATGGAGTGAGGATGTGCCCCATTCATCATATGGAAACCAATCTAAAGACTTGAGTCCATCGAGTGTTTACTATTACCTTAGGACTGAATTCGTAGACCTATTGGTACTTACTTACAAGCAGTATTAGACAAAGAGGATGGAGTGAGGATGTGCCCCATTCATCATGTGGAAACCAATCTAAAGACTTGAGTCCATCGAGTGTTTACTATTACTTATTCTATTAATAGAGAAATAATCCTACTTCCCTATCATGCTGGATTAGGTACACAGGGTACTTGTTTACTTATAACTTATGTTTGTTTATGCATTTATTTATTTTCTACTTTTGTTTGGAATGGTTCTTGTCTTGGCCACTTGAGTGGGGCATCTACTTTGAGTTGAGTGTTTGTCCAGCTTAAACTATGAATACCAAAAATCACTCAAGCATATATACTTGAAACCTCACTCTATTTGGCTACATGCGTGAGTCAAGTAAACACTCACAGTTTACCTTTGTATCCAAGTGATGGGTAGGTACCTAAATGATATCTACGAATTCACAATACCTACTTAACTGACATCCTTAGTGCAATAGTCCTAAACTAAAATGGACGCGGGATCAGGAAGAGACGACGAGTGAAATTACATGGGATTTTTATTGTCGTCCTCTAACAAACATAAATAGGTACCTACTACCAAACTTTAACCGAAGATATGTATGTAATCTAAACATAATAATAACTGACGTCCTATGATGAGTTCCGATTTAAAAACGTTTTGTCCTCACTTAGTGACTATAGGAAATACTAAGGTTCTATTAACATATCTTCTACTTATTTGTACTCATGAATCAGAGATAAACCTAATGTTAAAATCAATGTTGACTTTTCCGGAAGTGTAAATTCCCCAGCATTTGACTAACATGAAGTAAAGTAACATTAACATGGAATTACCTATAATCTTGAAGGTTATTTCCACTGCTTTAAAAATCAACAATCAATCAACATAACATATACGTAAATTAGCAGAATTCATCAATTAAGTAACTATAGGTATTCCCTCGGTACACCAGTGGTCAGGACGCTCGCGTGGTAATCAGGAAGGCTTGGGTTCAATCCCAGCCGACGCTACGTATCGTTACGCATTGAATTTTATTCATCACGTTTTTGAAAAGTTGACACACATTAGCCTTCTGCTGGGGTAAAGAGACTCTTCAGTCCTATTCAAGGAGTATAAGTAGACACTAAAGCACCATTATTATGGATCTCGGGACGGGAGCTGAGTGAAATATGATATGGATATGGAATATGGATGGATGACTCTATGACTTATGATTTGATCGATGGGTGAACGAATTACTTAAATGACTTTGTCAAGCAGACTAGTGGTGGGTTTCACCAACCTTTCTAGCCCCTAACAGCCCGTTACCTTAACAGCCCTGTTAGGCCTATACAAATCAAATGGAACGCAAAAGGCTGTCAGCTTAACAGTCCTGGTAAGCCTAAACAAATCAATTGGAACTTAACAGACTGTTTGTTAGCTTTACATAAGCCTATACGAATCAACTGGAACAACAGCCTGTTAGCTCGACAGCCCTATTGAGTTTATACAAATCTAATGGAATTTAACAGGCTGTTAGCTTAGAGGTCTTCTAGGGACTGAAAAAATATTGGTGAAATCCAACCTAGTACTCTAGTTTGGTAAAATTAGGTCGATGGGTGTCTTCAGGAACATCCGGTTCGTAATTTCCTTGAAGGCTGCCGCCAGATTGTCTTCGAAAGCAGGTTGCATTTCTTGCAGGAGAATCTCCCAGTTGTCGTTCAGGAATCGGTTCATGTTGTCACCTGGAAGGAGAGGGAAAACAGGACGTTTAGTAACTGAGTGGACGGGGGTTTGAGCTTCAGTAGAGCCGTATTTTCAACTGCAACACCCTGACTGCCAAAGCATATTCCATTTTGATTACCCACAGAAACCCATGTATTAAAACATCTCCCTTAACATGAGAGACAGACTCTTTAATTCTTGGATTTTTTTCATCAAAAAAGAGGAAAATTTTACTCAAAGGCCCTCTTTCAGATATAACCATTGAAAATACAAAAGAGGTCCGTGACAGCAAGTTTGGTGGCGCCATTACGCCTAAAGAGCGAAAAATCACCTCTTTGCTGTCTCTGTGAGCACAGAGGGGCACAATAAAATACGACTTGTTTCTCTGGTGGGGAATCGAACCCGTGGTCTCTCGCTTACCCAGAGCTTTGTCTCCGTTGAACAGGTTCTCCAGTTTGACATACAGTCGAGAGGCTTTCAGTTTGAATACAAACTCCTCCACTTGCCAGTAAGTACGGCCGTCTTTCTCAATGGGCTTGGCCGAAATGGCCATGTGACATCTGAAGTTGGCTGGAAAATAATGAAAAGAAAATGTTCAGTTTAGCTTTTTTTTTCTGGTTGTGGCTGGAGTTTAATAAAGTTTTTATTTTAAGCATTAATTCTTGTCACAAATTAGTTGTTCTAAGTCTAGTGTGATACCTACTCGGCCACCAAGGTTGTTGCTTCCCCGATTTATTCTTGGTTTAATGAAATGAACCTTTTACCAACTTTGTTTGAGGCCACCAAGGTTGTTGCTTCCCCGATTTATTCTTGGTTAAATAAAATGATCTTTTTATCAACTTTATTTATTTTGGTGTCGGTGTTACCTTCTTTTATCGTCCCCCTCATAGTCCCCAATCCAAAGCCTCCCTTTTCATTCAAGTCTTCTTCAACCTTCTCTCCACCTCGGTTTTGATTTCGTTCCTCGAATAGGTAGCTGATAATTGAAAATACGCGATGATAAATTTTATGCCTTGGACTGGACTCGAAAGATCAACCTCCAGATTCGAAGGCCTTCGCGCTATCCACTACTTACTCAGCATCAACTTCAGTGGTGCAGTAGTTAACGCGTTGGACTTTAGATCTGGAGGTTGGTGGTTCGAGTCCGAGTCAAGTCATAAAATTTATCTAGGTGTAATAATTGGGGAACGATATACTTGCGACAAGTATTTAAGACAAGCAGAAGCAGGATAAACAAGGTATATCCTATTACATTCTTCTATTCTTAAGTCTACTTAACACAATTATAAATCCCTTCCTTCCACTACTTACTCAGAGTCAAGTTGCTCTTGCCGAATCCGACAATGGGAAGGACCAAAATGTTGCCCTTGATTCTATACATGCCATCCAGAATTATAGGTTTATCCAGGTCAGCATCCAGTGAGATCTTGTATCTGAAAGTGAATGACAAGTGTGGGGGCTGAGTGAGCTGTAGAAGTCATCCAGGAAAAGGGCCACAACGGGGCCTCTAAAACCCCGATCGAATTCGA
>NW_007383192.1:4655-6101 GCF_000475195.1 Diaphorina citri | reverse complement strand
TTGGGGCTTCGAACCCGTTGGACGCCCAGAATTAATATCTGGACTCGGCTCCTTCCAGATCTAGAGTGTAGGTATTTAAAGATTATATGCTACCAATCGGAAATCATCAAATATATATATGTAATAAGGGGAGAACAAGTGCATGCCCCATAACCGTACGCAATTACGCATATTAATAACCGACAGGTGCCACTAGTATACCAATAGGTACGCAAGTCGATAATTATGTAAGTAACTAACACACCTATACAATATGTATAATAGCGTGTTGTGTAATTATGAACTTCGGGTGTGAAGTTCAAATGTTTAGCTGCCACCTGTATTACTTTGTATCCGACGCCATCTATTGTGTACTGACTAGAGTTACCTGCAAAATGAGTCCCGGTTCTAAAATACAATGTTTGTTTCTGAGCATGATTGGAAACTATGTACCTATACCCGAACACTCCCAGAGTATTCTTAGAGGTTGACAAATACTGTATCATGAGATTGTAGACCTCAGGGTCGCCCAGAAACTTTCGCTCGGACGGTCTGACAGACTTAGGTCTATCTCTGGGAGTCTGACAGACTTAGGTCTGTCTAGAATGCTGGGGAATTCAGGATTTTGGTATTTGACTTTTTTGAAGCCCTTGACCACTTGACCTCTAACACCACCTCCTTTCGGGTTGCCAAGTAATTGAGAAACACCCTATTCAGGTACCTAAATCACCCTGCTTGGACGAAGAACAGTTTTATGATTTTTCAGAATGCACAAAAACCGCTCATAGTCAGAAGCGCGGAGCGGTAATAGCACTTTGAATGCACAAGATTTATATTTAGATACAATGTTTGTTTCTGAGCATTATTGGAAACTATGTACCTATACCCGAACACTCCCCGAGTAACAATCAACAATCAATTTTATTTGTACAAATATACAATTGTATATGGTACAGTGTTAAGACTACGTACTAAACTAAACTAAAACTAAATCTATAATAATCTATAATAATATAATCTGTAATAAGCCCACCGTGTCTGCCACAGTATATGCTATAACCGTAGGTAGTAGATATGTATAGTATGAGATGTGCAGGTAAGTATGAGATGTGCAGGCAGTGTGGGAATTCTTGAGTATTCTTAGAGGTTGACAAATACCGTATCATGAGATTGTAGACCTCAGGGTCGGCCAGAAACTCACGCTCAGACTGTCTGACAGACTTAGGTCTGTCTCTGGGGGTCTGTCAGACCGTCTGACAGACTTAGGTCTGTCTCTGGGGGTCTGTCAGACCGTCTGACAGACCTAGGTCTGTCTCTGGGAGTCTGTCAGACCGTCAAAACGCGTGTGCCGGAAAAAGCTTCAGACCCAGGTCTCTCACATGGTCTGACAGACCTAGGTCTGTCCGTTAGGTCTGTCTCTGGGAGTCTGTCAGACCGCCAAAAGCAGTGTGCCGGAAAAAGCTTCAG
>NW_007383192.1:0-3040 GCF_000475195.1 Diaphorina citri | reverse complement strand
CTGTTGGTGTTGTTTCCATTGTTGATGGTTATGTTGTAGGTGTTATTGTTTCTGTTTTCATTGGTGTTCGTCATATTGGTATTGCTGTAAGGGGGCGGGATTGGAACTGAGTTCTGCCGGGCAGATTTATTTGAGTTTCGAGGTCGTTTTTTGTTTCTAGAGCTAGAACTGTTAGAAGACTTATTGCTGTGTTGAAAATGTTTGTCCTCCTGAAAGCAGCAGAAATGTGTGAGGAAATCAAATATGGTCTGAAAGAAAGAAAAGAGTTTTGATAGAGGGAACTGTAAAACTGCTAACGTCTTGTTGTTCCGAAGATGAAGAGAAAAGGAAGACAGGATAGGAGAAAGCCAGCTGTTCCGAGAACGAACTAAAGAAAGAAAAGAGTTTTGATAGAGGGAACTGTAAAACTGCTCACGTCTTATTGTTCCGAAGATGAAGAGAAAAGGAAGACAGGATAGGAGAAAGCCAGCTGTTCCGAGAACGAATCTTATCTGTTTATACACAGGAAAAGAAAGTAAAAATACCTAAGTAGATAGCACGTAAAAGGGATAGGTCACTCATTTGAAAACGCCTAAAAACTCACCTCTTTTCTCGCCAAATCACTCGCAAGCCTAAAGAAAGAAAAGAGTTTTGATAGAGGGAACTGTAAAACTGCTCACGTCTTATTGTTCCGAAGATGAAGAGAAAAGGAAGACAGGATAAGAGAAAGCCAGCTGTTCCGAGAACGAACCTTATCTGTTTATACACAGGAAAAGAAAGTAAAAATACCCAAGTAGATAGCACGTAAAAGGGATAGGTCACTCATTTGAAAACGCCTAAAAACTCACCTCTTTTCTCGCCAACTCACTCGCAAGCGACGGATCGATCTCGTAATCCATCAGCTGATGATTATTATGTTTGGTGAACAGGAGATAGAATCTTCGCCGCTTGATAATCTTCGGCTCCCTAGTGACTATCCGTGGTAGGAAGATATCCTGGAGTAGGGCAGGTGCTACGCTGGAATACTCCAACTCCTGTTTCAAGAAGATGACGGATTTTCGGCCCACGTATGCGTTGAGAATTTGGTGCACGCAGGATTTCAGAATGAGATGCCCCCCGGTTGGTGCGTCGCTTGTGACGTTAAGTCTGGCGAGGCTTGAGGACAGACTTGTTAGGAGAAGGAGAGACGTTAGGATGGTTTGGGTCATGATGAGCCGGAAGCGGGTGAACGACTGACTTTACTTACTTACTCCCAGGGCCATTTGAAGCCTTTTGCCACGTCAACTCCAGTCCTGTTCTCGGCATCTTGCTCTCTCGACTGACTGCTTCGTAAACTTTTCTGAGATCCTCAGACCTCTTTGTAAAGACAAGGGCCTCTTGGTTTTTGAAGAAGCTTTTCTGAGATCCTCAGACCTCTTGGTAAAGACAAGGGCCTCTTGGTAGGAACATTGATGGAGAGGTTTCTTACGAAGCTTAATTAAAACATGAGTAAAATTAAAACATTAACAATACAGGGTGAAATTTTCGAATTGGAAAATTAATAAACAGTACCTATTTATTTGTTTGTTTGTTATACAATAAACGGGATTTACCCTGTAGGAACTAAATATTACAATTTTATATTCCTAACTAGGACCTAAATACCTAATGCAAAAAAAAAGACACAGGGTGTCTACCAAAATGGAAAAATAAAATTCCCTGACTTTTCCCGGTTTTCCAGTCCAATTTTTCAAAATTTCCAGTCTACTTTTCCAAGATTTTCCATCCTATTCCCACTGCGCCGCAGCCGATTTTTTTCCCCCCAAGCAATGTTCTCAAGCCTGTTAAATTTCTTCAATCTTGTCTACAGATTCACATATCCTGGGGGGATGAAGGTTAACACAAAAAAGGGGGACATGAGCAGCGTCGCAGGCGAATTTTTTGAAAATTGTGAGCTACAATTTATAAAAACCAGAATTAACGAAATTGAAATTTTTATGGCCACAGACGAAAATTTTGGTCTCTAATATTAAAAAACTTAGTTATCAAGAACACAAAATTTGGCGCTGCAGGCGAATTTTTTGAAGATTTTGGTCTACAATAGTAAGAGAAGCAGACTTGTCAAAGGTGTAATCTTCAGGGCCGCAGGCGAAACTTTTCACTAAGTATGTAACCTGTAGCTTGTCATGTGTCAGTTTTTTATGTAATTAAATACGTGTAAAAGACGAGTATAGTTATTCCCCCCAATACATTTCTATATAATACAAAATGACAGCGCCGCAGGCGAAATTTTTTTCGAGAAAATTTAAGTAGCTCCTTCAAGGTTGCATACTTTTTTTTTACTGCCCAAAGTCTTTTTCTCGTTTTATAGGCTTTGAAATATTCCCAAAACTTTTTCATGAAGAGACAAAATTTCAGCGCCGCAGGCGAAATTTTTGAGAGATTATATGTTGCCCCTTCATGGTTGCATACTTTTTTAATTGAAATCTTTCTTTGTCTTTTTTAGGCTTTGAAAAATTCCCTGACTTTTTTCGATTTTTGGCACTTTTTCGTGAAATTCCCTGACTTTTCCCTGACTTTTCCAGTCTCCATGAAATTCCCTGACTTTTCCCGGTTTTCCCGGTTTTCCAGTCTGGTAGACACCCTGAAGACATCCTTTCAACGGTAACTATGGTTGCGGGCACCCTTGAGCATTAAAACAAATGAGTAAATGATGAACGTCGATTGCTGTTATCACCTAAGTGGGTAGGTACTTGAATTATCTACATGACATCTGTCTATTTGAAGTTCTAACGAGGTATAGTGAACTTTTAGCTTTTACATCAGATCTTGTGCATCAGGTATTACCTGTATGTAGGTACCTATACTTATATTGTGTTTACTGTTTATTCTTTATTTACATCTACCATTTCTCCCTTCCCTCAATTAACCACCCATAAGAATCTTTTTGTACCTAGCTAGGTTTTTTGCAATATTTTTTTCAAATTTTTTAAAAGATCTCTTATTATTTTATTTTTCATGTCAGTCAAAGTCAACTTATTTAAGACTGGAGCTGACACCCTACCATATTGTATTCTATTGT
>NW_007383191.1:8331-13209 GCF_000475195.1 Diaphorina citri | reverse complement strand
CTCGCTCTCTATAGACCTAGACGAGAACAAAGTCGTCACTTGCTTCTGGATGAGTTGATCCACCTGGCTTTCTTTCTGACTAGCATCCATATTCCTTGCAGACTGGATGGCAGTAGGATCAAACTGGGTGATGTTGACATCCACGGTCCTCTTGAGTCTGACGCCATCAATAATGTCGATGTCATCCTTGACAAGCGCACGATTCAGCACATTCACAGCCTTTAACTTCAAACACAGACTAAAATCTTCGTGCAAACAATCACTGAAAATATTTTTCACGAGTTTAAAATCACCGTTGAACAAATAGTCGTTGTCTGTCAGCAAACTGGACAGACTTTTCTCAGTCCTACTCTTGTCGGCACCGGATTTGATTTGGTCAACATTATCATTCGGTCTGCATTGAATGAAATTGATTAAAAAAAATAAACTGACGAAAAAATTAATTCTAACCGAACATCCGAACATGTGTAGTGCCATTTTGTTACTAACTTTGAAATTTATGGTTTACGGATATAAAACTTTTTATCGAAAATCTCGGTTTCGGCTAATTATAAAATAACTGGACCAAACTTGTAATAAAAGCAACGTTATAGTATGAGGGAGATTGGTGGTCTGCTATGTTGCTTGGTCTATGTATCTTCGTGTACTGATTGTTCACCTTCACATTGCACGTACTTTTATTTATAAGTTTTCTCATTCATTAAGGTTCTATGATTTTTTAGTTTTCACTTTTTATTTCTAGTAGGTACGTTCTCTGTTAGCTTTAGACTTGGGCACATCCCATGCTCATTATCTTGATCTTCAAACGGATTATTAATTATTTAACAAAGCCGAGGCTGTTAATTGTTTCTAATGACCAGGTTTAACGATCCTGTCAAATTTTTATTACGTTTGTATCAACTTGAGTGTGAAAACTTCATGGAGATCTGCATTGAGTCTGTTTGGGCAGGAGAAAACTCATAGGGATGAACTTTCAGGATCTATACTAGTAGCGTTACACGTTGGTTGCTCAGACAGGTGTATGTAGGGTAAGTACGTGATGTGTTGAAAATTTTGGATGTCAAAAATCTGAATAGCCTAGAAGGTAAAAGGTACACTTTTTTATTTCCCTTTGTTGATTTTATCATTTTATTTATCTTGGCATATTTTTTTTTTTTTTTCCAAAGAATGTAATTTTATTTTGTTCTTTACAATGACATCAACTAACGTTACAATTTAATAAGAATATATTATGACATTGTGATTTGTATTTTGACAAATTTATCGTTGCAATTTTCTCTCTATTTTACTATTTGGTAGCGTATAGGCACATACAATATTTTGGGCATTTTTCATTCACCATATTTTCGGAATTTCGTTCCAATATAATTACATAAAATACACAAATATGTATCATCATCTGTGCCCTAAATCACCAAAGTATGGAAAAGTATCTTACAAGTGTAATAGCCAATGGAAAAGCAGAATTTTGAATTTGGACGAATCATATTGAAATATGAAATTGTAAATACTTTTCCATACTTTGGTGATTTAGGGCACTGATTTGGACTCGAACCACCAAACTATGGATTCGGATCCACCATCTTCTGTCTATCGCGCTGATTAATACACCACTGAAAATAGTGACACATCCACTATTTTGTTCAATTCACATTCTTTTTGCTTGGTAGCACTCTAATGTTTATAAATGCCAGCCTAGTTAGCTTGGTTGGTAGCGCGTCTGCCTTGTAAGCGTTAGGCCGCGGGTTCGATTCCCGCCCGGGGTGGATTTTATCCTGATGGGATAATGTTCGTTCTCGGAACGCCTGGCTTTCTCCTATCCTGTCTTCATTCTCTCTTCGATTTCGGGACAATAAGACCATAGCAGTTACAGTTCCCTCTGTCAAACCTCTTCAAAAAAAAAAAAAAAAAAAATGGTAGGTAGATAGATATCTAAATACTCATTAATATGTAAGTGTAGGTCTGGTGTAGCGTATTTACCCTATGCAGGCATAAAAATTAACCATTTAAGGGTTCATAAATTGTGACCCATTAGATAAGTTATGTTTCTTGCAATAGGAAAAGTGGTCACTTTTGCTCAGTATTAAGCGGAACTTTAATTACAGCATTAACATAATATTTTTTGTTTCGTTCTTATATTTTACTCTCACTGCTTTCAAGTTTATCTACTCTACCTATAAACAGGTAGCGTATTTTTTTTTTTTTTTTTTTTTTTTAATAATAGTTACACTACGCCCAGGTAACATACCTATTCCAATTTGTTCTACAGTCAGTTATTAAGTAGGCTATAATCTAATTTTCAAGTTGGGTAGGTACTAGATACTATTAAGTATCTTTACCTAACGTAAGTTCATGATACTCAGTTTACCCAGTCTAACAGGTAGATTATACACGGAATTATCAATCTTCATTGTACGAGGAACCAATGATGAATTATTTAGCATTATGCAGGTGCTTTCTAATGCTAAAAATTTCTTGTTTGATAGATTCTGTCTATCATTGAGATTGGGTAAAACTTATACCGTACGTCAATAATTACCTGTGCTTAATGAGTACTCAATACGTTATTAAATTTATATGTATACGGTACTAATAATTATGTAAACTATTGGATGTAGAGGTTTTGTGCATAACTATGTTGTACTATTATAAATATATGTAAAAATACCTACTGTTTATGGTACGTACTTTTTAACTTTGACAGTAGTGAGGTTAGTGGATAAGACGAAATGCAAAATTATTTTAATGCTGGTTAATTTACATTGCTCTAAGTACATGTAGCTAAGGACAATTTTCTAATTGCCAGATCTATAACTTATCTATATGTACAAGTTATGACTAAGGGGTAACTTTAATGCGGTCTAGGTTAGACTCTCAGACTACACTTACCTAGTTAGGTATCTGGAATCTATCTACTAGGCATTTTTTTTTTTTTTTTTTTTAAGAGGTTTGACAGAGGGAACTGGTACTGCTATGTCTTATTGTCTCCGAAATCGAAGAGAGAATGGAAGGCAGGATAGGAGAAAGCCCAGGCGTTTCGAGAGACGAACATTATCCATCAGGGATATAAAATCCGCCCCGGGCGGGAATCGAACCGCGGGCTAAGCGCTTACAGGCAGACGCACTACCCAACTCAGCTAACTTAGGCTGTCGGCATCTTTGATAATTTATGTAGGTACTACATGTTAGTTTGCACACCTATTTGCGCGCTAAGCGAAAGCGATGTGAATTGAACAAAATAGTTGGATGTGTCACTATTCTTCAGTGGTGTATTAATCACGCGATAGACAGAAGTGAGTGAATCCCGAATCCATAGTCTGGTGGTTCGAGATCCAAATCAGCGCCCTAAATCACCAAATAGTATGGAACAGTATTTTACAATTTCATATTTCATATGATTCGTCCAAATTCAAAAACTCGCTGCTTTTCCATTTGGCTATTACACTTGGTAATTGACATACTTTTCCATACTTGGCTGATTTAGGGTCACGATTGATGGATTCATATTCTGTATTTTATGTGAATTATAATTGGAACGAAATTCCGAAATATGGTGAATGAAAAATGCCCAAAATATTGTATGTGGCCTATTACGCTACCTCAATAGTTAAATAGAGAGAAAATTGCAACGATAAATTTGTCAAAATACAAATCAACAATGTCATAAAATATAAACTTATTAAATTGTAACTTTAGTTGATGTCATTGTATAAGAACAAAATACAACACATTTACATTCTTTGGAAAAAAAAAAAAAAATATGCCAAGATAAATAAAATGATAAAATCAACAAAGGAAATAAAAAGTGTACTTACCTTCTAGGCTATTCAGATTTTTGACATCCAAAATTGTTCACACATCACGTACTTACCCTACATACACCTGTCCTGAGCAACCAACGTTGTAACGCTACTAGTAGAGATCTGAAAGTTTCATCCCTATGAGTTTTCCCTCCTGCCCAAACAGACTCAATGCAGATCTCCATGAAGTTTTCAGCACTCAAGTTGATACATAACGTAATAAAACATTTTGACAGGATCCGTTAAACCTGGTCCATTAGAAACAATTAACAGCCTCGGCTTTGTTAAATGAGGAGACCTTTGAAGATCAAGATAATGAGCATGGGATGTGCCCAAGGTTAAAGCTATACCAGGAGCAACGTACTACTAGAATATAAAGGAAAACTAAAAAATCAGTAGAACCTTAATGAATGAGAAAACCTTATAAATAAAACGTACGTGCATGTGGAGGTGACAAGTCAGTACCCGAAGATACATACGACCAAAGCAACATACGCAGACCACTCAACTCTCCCTCATACTATAGACGTGTGCTTTTATTGCAAGTTTGCGTCCAGTTATTTTATAACTTACCCGAAACCGAGCATTTTCGATAAAAAGTTTTATATCCGTAACATAATATCTCAAAGTTAGTAAAAAATGGGCACACACATGTTCGGATGTTCCCTCGGTTAGAATTAATTTTTTCGTCAGTTTTTTTTTTTTTAATCAATTTCATTCGAATGCAGACCGAATGGATAATGTTGACCAAATCACCCGGTGGCCAGAACAAGAGTAGGACTGAGAAAAGGCTGTCCAGTGTTGCTGACAGACACGACTATTTCGTTCAACGGTGATTTTAAACTCGTGAACATATTTTCAGGTGATGTTTGCACGAAGATTAGTCCTGTGTTTGAAGTTAAAGGCTGTGAATGTGCTGAACGCTGGCGCTTGTCCAAGGATGACATCGCGACATCTTATCTGATGGCGTCAGAACTCAAGGAGGACCCGTGGATGTCAACCATCACCCAGTTTGATTCCTACTGGCCATCCAGTCTGCCAAGAATAATCGCGATGACTAGCTCAGAAAGAAGCCAGG